>NC_056751.1:424510055-424560508 GCF_019279795.1 Protopterus annectens
GCAAAATAACTCTCTGCACATAGTGATAAGCTAGAGCATTAGTTTCAGCTAGAAGGAAAAACATTTATAAATTATGCCTGTCTTAGGACAAATATGTGAGAGATTGTTGTGAAAATGAATGCAAACAGACAGTTCCTTGTGCCACAGTTTTGAAACAGCGGGGACTGCCAAGAGAATGCGATGTTAGCATGTTTGGGTGTTTGAAAGCATGCAAGCCTTGATTTAATGGCAACTAATCTACTTTGTTATCCAGGATTTCAGACTGGCATAGACATATTCTCTCTCAAACACACTCACACACACACACACACACACACACACACACACACACACACACACACACACACACACACACACACACACACACACACCTGTGTCATATGATTTAACTTACAAACCATGCACTAAGATCACTTAGATTTTTTATATAGGTATTTTTATGGAGATTAATTATATATTTTGCTTTACTTTTCTGTATTGGTATGAGCGTTGAAGCACAATATCCTGTCTGACTGTACAGGCTAGCACCATTGCAAATCTTCTGTTGATCTAGTGAAATATATTGTATGATACCTGGTTTCCAGTGCTTTTGCAATGGAGCAGCATTTCTTCATTTTATACTTTTTTTTTTTACTAGACAGTTGCACAGTTCTTATAAGAAGGCCTGTTTCATTTATTATTGTATGTAACACAGAAGATCAGTTGTATTTTCATTGGTCAGCACATCAGCTTCTGGCATCACTTTCATTGTCTTAAAGTGCTAATAAAAGTAATGTTTCTCTTCACCTGCTTCCATAGCATAGGGACTGTGGTGCCTATGCAGTATGTACCCCTCTGAATACGACCATTCTATACCTGATGCAGTCAAGTGTCTGCCTTCCATATGGCAGTCTTTACAAAATGTACCAGAGATAACAAACAAAATAACACAGGTGAATTATCATTTGCAAGACAAATGGAGGTACAGAATGAGGAGACCATTCAGTTTGCTTCTTGCTTGTTTTTAGTGATTTGATGATTTGTTTCATATTGAACTCTGTCCTGGTGTGTATCGGTAGATTACAGTATAGTGGAGATTAGAGTTTTGTTTGTTTCCTCATTGTTATGGGGTTTCAGAGTTGGTATACTTAAGTTTACAGGAGTATGTGAAGTGCGGAGGTGTTGTGCCCATTCTGCAAAAATGTTATGATACTGTTTGCTATGATTTTCAGTTATGTAGTTACATTGCAATGCATTTCCATTTTTTAGACTAAAAAACCATGACACGCTGAGTAAGGGCTTTTTGTTTTGTTTCCCACTGTTTTGCAATATTCTATGTGGTATATGTTTTAAGTGTACTTGTGTGTTGTTTGAGGGTTGTAGTAGGTGGCTGGAATTATATTCACTCTTATTGGGATTCAATGTTTTTGGTTTTGAGTCTTGATAAAATGTGATAAAATGTGAATTCGATGTAATGCCATAGACCAGATGTGAGCACTAAATCACTCATGTCCTTGTGAATATAAATTGCTATATACAGCCATCTTAGCATACTATGTATTGATTGACTAAGCAGAAACCATCAAATACGTAAAACTAAAAATTACCTACTACTGAAGTTAGTTTGGTAATACTCCTTTCCCTTTTACAAGGGCTGAAGGTGCTGGGACAGCTCAGGTTTCCCTTTTGCAATGCTTTGCTGAAGTCAGGTTAATACTTTGACCTTTTAGATACATTTATTAGGTCAGAATTCAGTGGTCATGAATGGCTAAGCAGAAATCAACAAATACCTAAAATTAAAAATTGCCTACTACTAGAGTAAGTTCTCTTCTTCTGCTCTCCCTTTTCCAGTGACTGAAGGTGCAGGACAGCTTAAGTTTCCCTTTCGCAATGCTTAGCAGAAGGCAGGTTAATTTGCTGACCTTTTAGATACATTCATAGGTCAGAGTTCAGTGGCAGAATGTAGCAATGAGTTAGTTCCCAGATGCTCTTCAGCTACACAGTGTTTATTTACCTAGACACTACAGAGAGAAAGGAAACTACTTAATGCCAGCTGCTGATCTATTTGGGAGCAACACATATTAACATGGATTAATCTTGAAATACCTTGGCGGCAGAACAGTATTTATCAAATCAGAAGGAGGCAGAATTGCCATCCCCTGGGATGTAAAACTGTTGAGTAGCATTCAGTGAAAAAGGGAGTCAGAGGAGGTGAAAATAAATCCAGGCAGCTCTTCTGTTCATTATGAACTTATTCTATTTATTTTATGGATGTTGGCAAAAAGTGATAGCATCTTGGTTTAAGATAGTTAAAGGAGAACAGAATGATATAGCTGTGGCAGATTACAAACAGAAAGAGTAGTAACTTCATATTTTAATGAAAATTTGAAGTCTAGGTATGAAAATTATCAAAAGCACATCCAAATATCATAGTACTAGGAATAATACATAAAAGAGCTCAGAAGCCAACCTGTGTTGTAGTGACATTGAAGACAGCATAATAATTATTATTTAATGTGTTTATTAATTGGATAACCAGATAATAAACACTACAAAAAACTAGCCAAGCTAAAGTTTTCACTGTGTAATACCTTAAACCTCCTGTAATAGAGGTCCATGGGATGTAAGCTAATGACCCATTAATAAGATCATCAAGTGTTTCAGCTGTATAGCTTCTGAATGTCTATGAATTTTTAATTTTTCTTTTTAAGCCTTTGTGGATACATTCAGGCCAATAAAGCCAAAACCCTCTAGCTGTGGAGATGCATGTTTTGGCCTTCTTATGATCTCATCAGCACAACATAAGTGGACTGTTTGGCTATACCTCAGAAACACAGGGTCTTTACACCCAGTTGATGCCCATAACCATTAAGGTGTCTTGCAAAATATCCTAACATCCAAAACCAAAAAGAAGAAAGGTCACACAAACAAACCAGTAAGTAAAAACTAGAAGAAAATCCTAGTCAAGCTAGAGTTTTCCCTGTGTGATACCTTAACCCCCCCCCCCCTGTAATAGAGGCCCACAGGATATGTGCAAATGACCCTTTAAGGACATCAAGTGTTTCAGCTATATGGCTTCTGAATGTCTGACTTTTTTTACTTTTTGCTTTTTAAGTCTTTGTGGATACATTCAGGCCAACACGGTCATAAGAAGGCCAAGACATGCATGTCCTCAGCTAGTGGGGGGTTTACTAGTTGGTTTGTCTGTGTGACTTTTTTACTTTTTGGTTTTGGATGTTAGTTGGGATATTTTGCAGATGCTTTAATGGTTATGGACATCAGCTGTGTGCAAAGACCTTGTCTTTCTGAAGTATTACGAAACAGTCAACTTATACTGTGCTGATGAGGTCATAACAAGGCTGAAACATGCATTTCTACAGCTAGTGGGGTTTGGCTTTATTGGCCTGAACATATCCACAGATCCATAGATAAGTCATACTAGAAAAAATGCCCTCCCAGGATTAACTAAAAAACACTGTCTGTTTAAGGGATCTCCTGACAGTCACAAAGCATGAAACTAGAATTTACAGAAGTCAGACTTAAATTTACAGGCTGAGGCAGACTCAGTTGGTTAACCTAACAGTCAACTATGCTTGAAGCAGAAAGTTCAAATTGTGTATGCATAACTAAAATTATTAAAATATGGAGTATGTGCCACTGTAATGTGCTCAGATTCTATAAAGTAATAATTCCTACTGAAAAAAATTCAGACCCTATGTATTTAGTGACATCTGCACATCTTTTAGTTCAGCAATACTTTGCTGTCTTAGTCAAAGTTCCCAGGGAAGGGGGGGAGTGTAAGGAAATGTAAATAACTGCTCTCAACACAAAAACAATCTACTTAACCTTTATGCTGTTAACACTGCCTATCATCTACATTTCTCTTCTGTGATTCTGAAATGCCTTCTCCCTAACAAACAGTAACAGCTGCTTGACACATGAGCTGTATTGGGAACTGAAAAAAAAAATGAAAGCAGGTTATGTTTATGTCTGGCAACATCTGCAGAGTTATGTCACTGAAAAGCTGAGAAAACAACATGAAGAGTAAAGCAGCAGTTAAAAAATTAGACTGTTAGTCTTGGGCTAGCTTATATCAGACCTTGCTCATTCCTTTCCCAAGCCCAGTAGGGATGCAAACTACAGTCCTCAAGTCAGACTTGTTTAGCATGTTGGAAGATAACATAGCAGGGGAGGGGTAGCTGCATAGTGGGTTAAATACAACTGTATGGTGACTCAACAGTCCATTGTTTGTTCATATTTTGTGTGCCTGTTAGGACCATATAGTCCAATAAGGTTTTTCATGCTGAAACTTTGCAAACATGGTCATACTGGGATTTTGCAAACTTCTCTGAACCAATTTTGTTCATTTAATTACCTCTTATTGCCTCTTCCCATGCAACTAGAACACATGGATTAAAAGAGAAACCGCAGAAATCAAAGCCCTGCCTTATAAAATGTTACTATCTGCCAAAATGTCATCTTTGTATTAATTTAGAATGAGAATCATTTTCCTAAGTTAAAATAAAACTGATGCATTTAAACTTTTTCAACTTCGAATTCCTAATCTTTAGAGACAAGGATAGCACATTTAAGAATTACTTGCATCCCAGATAAATTAAAGGACTGTTTGGGAGGTGAGTAGATCTGTTATAACTTAAAACCTACAATCAACGCAGTAAAAAAAGCAGGCTATGAACTAGGGATTGTTATTTTGCTAAGCTAGTGTTGTTGTGTCTTTCAGCTTTTCCCAGTTAGGGGTCGCCACAGCGGAACTCCGGCCACTAATGACTGGTAGTTGATTTTTACCTGCCGAGTTACCAGCCCTGACGCACAACCTTCAACGATGGTACGCCCATTCACGCATGTCTCCACGCAGAAGACACTCTAGCTGAGAATCGAACCGGACAGCGTCTTATTGTGAGGCGACAATCCTACCGCAGCACCACCTAAGCTAGTGATTGCTTGTAAATATGATTACAGATATAGCAAACTCAGGATCCAGCCTGCTATGTATCAGCACTCCTCGAGGATCAGAAATAGCCGTGTGATTGCATCAGTTTGTGCAGAACATTTGCGGTGGATGACACTGCCAAATTAAGTGAGATGACAAATAGGTATATTCGACAAAGACCATTCAGTTTACTGCATCGCTATTCTTCAGAGCCCTACTTTGTAACTTAGATAGCTGTACAATTGAAAAACTCAGTCTCTAACGTTAAACACAATGTTATAACAACCATGGTTGCTGCAGTCAAGAATTTAATTTTCTCTGACATGCAGCAACCTTGGATTTAAAACAAAAAGACACATATAATCAGTGCTTTCTTATTTATTTATTTATTTTGAATTAACATCCAATTGCTGATGCAACAAGTATTACTGAATGGCCAAATATTCCATTCAGCTGCTATGAGATAAGAAAATGCAGTAAAATAGAAGACATTACTGATGAGGTCTATCTACACTATTACCATTTACATGGCATATTGTTGCATGACACGTAACGTGAGTGTTGTGTTTACAATATGTACAAACTTTGTACTCTTACTTGCTTTTCTGAGACTCATTTTATACTACGACGAAATTGTGTTAGAGGTAAGTGCGGGGGAGTTTAGTGTCAGATAGTGTAAGTGTGTGTGTGTGTGTGTGTGTGTGTGTGTGTGTGTGTGTGTGTATGACTGCATGTGTAAGTGCACACAGAGGGCTGACTGGTTTCAGGTAACACTGTGTGTGTGTGTGTGTGTGTGTGTGTGTGTGTGTGTGTGTGTGTGCACGTATGCGTGTGTGTCCTTGCATGCGTGTGTGTATGTGTGTCTGCCTGGATATCACAGTAGGGGAATTAGTTAGGGGATAGGTTGGGTAGGTGTGCATATGTGTGGGAGTGAATGGGTGAGCATGTCCATCAGCACGAGCAGTTGAGAGGGGGAAGGTGTGTGTGTGTGTGTGTGTGTGTGTGTGTGTGTGTGTGTGTGTGTGCGTGTGTGCGTGTGTGTGTGTGTGCGTGTGTGTGTGTGTGTGTGTGTGTGTGTGTGTGTGTGTGTGTGTGTGTGTGTGTGTGCATGTGAGCGCATGAGTGTGTGTGTGTCTGTGCATTTGCATGAATGTGTGAATGTTTGTGTGTAGGGAGACTATCATATTTCTAAGCTCCTCTAGACTAATGAGCAAATTCTGTGCAGTATTTGGGGGAACACTAGATACACTCTTTAGATATTTCTGTAACATTACTCTGAAAGTTAATAGAACAACAATTTTGCAGCACGAGAGATGTATGTGTGGCAGAACACAATACTCCAGAAATAATTTTTACATAGAATCCTAAGCTCATTTAAAATATTAGCAGAACAACTGTTTTGCAATATGAAAGACATACGGGTGGGGTGGGGTGGGTCAGGAGACTATGGATATTCTTTAAATATTACTGTGAAGTCACTGAAAAGTTAATTGCACAACAGCTTAACAGCATAAATGATGTATGGGGCAAGAGGCATCAGGTATGTTTTAATATTACCCTAAGTCACTTATAAAAGTTAGGAAAAGGGTTTGAATTCTATATCCTCAGCACAGAAAGCAACATTAACAAAGCAGAGCTTTAGTCCACTATACCACTTGAGGATTTCATGAAGTGTTAGCTATTCCATCCTGATGTAGTTTTGAATAAGAAGTATGAAAGTATAATGCGTGGCATTATGGACCGACTAATAGTCTGTGAGTTACTAGCGACAGGGGAGGTATAAGAAGGAAAATCAAGAATATATTGTAAAATCAGGGGCAGCTAAAAGGGATGGGGTGTGTCCAAAGGGGGGTGGGGGGTGAAATACCTCTATAAGGCCATGATGAAGACTTCCAAACAAAGCAAGGACGATCACAAGATGACACTTGGGAGAAATTTTAAATATTACTCTGACTAGCTTAGAAAGTTAATGGAGCTATAGGTGAAGTATCACAATGCATTTTCTGAACGCTAGGTAGAATGAAACTCTAATGTCTGGCATTATTGACTGACTGTAATCATCTGCGATTTACAAGGGGCATTGAAATAATAAGACGCTACAGCACTGATATTCTTTAAACTAATGGACAGGTAATAGGTGTGGAAGTGTGTTTGTGTATGTGTGTATTTGAATGTCTGTGTGTGTGTGTGTGTGTGTGTGTGTGTGTGTGTGTGTGTGTGTGTGTGTGTGTGAGTGTGAGAATGAATTAAGGAGGTGTATTGAACCACACGACATAATCAGTGTTAAAAAGTGGAGATTTGTGAAGCAGAATGAAAACATCACAGACACTAATACTTAAAAGGTTGCTCCTTTAACAGACTTCTTGTTTGTTGGTAAAAGAAAACATCCTTTAGTTCTATAACATTGAGTTCATATAACCAAGTCCTTGCTCTAGATGGGATTTTGTGAAGTGACAACATGTACAAAAATGAGGTTGTGGATGTATTGATGGAATAACCTTTGTTTGAATGCATCTTTTGTTTTGTTAATCAAGTAGTGTAAAATTTTGAAGATTCAGTAGAGTGACATTTTGCATACATATATATGTATACTATATAGGAAAAAGAGAGAGGGGATAGAGAAGAGCATTTTTGTGTGAGTACATCAAAATTCAGCTTACAAAATGTAAGCTTTTGTTAAATGCGGTAATGAAAATAAATGAGGTAAGTGTCAAAGGAAGAGTAAAAGAGCCATATTAAGAAGAAGAATGCAAAAAAAGTGATGTAATTGCACCACAGAGCAAAAGCCTAGATAGTGACACACCTTCAAGTGAAAGCTGCACTGTAGCTGCTATTTTTGTAAAGCCTTTACTTAAAATGAACATGGGCTGCCTTCACAGTATTGCTCTGTCCAACTTCCTATGACTTGATCATGGAAGAAGGATCCTGGGCAGAGTATTAGGAAATAGAAACCATGAGACGTTTAGCTTATATGGGCACACAGTGCCTGCTGGCTAGTGCCCCATTCTCTTCCTGGAATATTTTATTTCAATATTAGGAGGGCAAAATCAGTTTCAGGTTTTGCCAGGATTCCAGTGCTCAAGCCAACCTAAAATAAGCATGTGTGATGAAATATTTAACAAGATATCTTACTCAGCCTAACTGCAGCCTTGTAATGGCTGTCGAACAAATCCTCCCTTCAGCTGATGTCAATTCTGGATCCTTTCCACAGGTACAATGCAGATGGTCATAAGAACATATGAAAAATGAATAATGGATGTGTAAGGTTGTATACTTGAAGGCTATGTCCCCCCATAAGCAATCTGTTTTTTTCTTATAGACACTTTATTGGAGAAAGGATACCAAATCAAATATTAAAAAGTAAATGAATAATTAATATATTTTGCATACTTTCCTTGAATATTGTTTTGCATGCACTTTAATGCATCAAAAGGATTTTTTGTTGTTTATTTTGCCTCTTCTGACTCTTGATCATCAGCCCCCTCTCAGCCAATTGACCCATTCATGCCCCATCACTGAGGCAATGGTCAACCTGGAGGGGCCATCATTTAGAATGCCATCAAGGATGGTTTGATTTTTTTCCCTTCTATTATGTACTTATTACCAGGTACACTTGACTGAGCACTGAGGAGGGTGCATTCAGTTTACTCACCACAGAGGGCATCCCCATATTTCTACAAGGAGCATTCCCTCCGAGCAGCCCTGCCCCCAACCATAAGTGGAGGTTTCCCTGGTTTCTTCCATATAACTCACATTAACTGTGTGCCCTTTGGTGTGTGGAACCATTTCCATCCCCCCAGAAGAGGCAAGCAGAATACACTCCTTTGTTCCTCCTCCTTCCTGCCTGGCTTCTGCAATGCCAGGGAGGCTAATCGAACTCCAGTTATCTAGGGTACAGTCAGGGCACCACCCTTCACCATGAAGCATGGTGCTTCAAAAAGTCACAGCTTCATCCCTCTGCACCACATTGCTGGACACCTCAGTCAAGTACACAGTTTAAGAGGTAGTGTTAATTACTTAGCAGCCACTCAAACCATTAGCCGTGTAGTCATTTATTTTTTAATACTGCAAACATCCAGTTTAACAAGAAAAAATATGTATTGTTGATTGACCATATTACTGTCAGTTCTGGTTGCAATATTTACTTACTTATGCTTGTTGACTGTCATAGCCCCACTAAGCATGAACTGTTATTAGGGCAGACCTGAAGTGGTATTACTCACACTGACTTAGGTCTAATTTGACCAGGATATTGCTGAAATCCCTCTTCTCTTTTCACCAAGTGTCAGGGGATCTTATATAATCACACACACTTCAGGCAAATGGATATCAATTTACTATCTCATTTTAAGTATGGTACCTCAGAAGTGCAGTATGAAAGAGCATCCCACTTCCTAAGTTGCACTACAGTTTCAGTGCTGGAACTGGATACCAACTAGCTGCTGTGAGTATAAAATCCTCGGCCTTCTGATCTCTTCATTATCAAAGTGTTCTACTTGTTAAACCACTAAAATGTCCAATTACTACAAGTGACAGTTAATGCTGAAGTTCTGCATTATTACACTTCAGTAATTACTGAGATAAAAATAAAGCCAGCTTTAATGCATTGATGGACAAAATCCTTGCTGTGATCTAGACAGCTTGGATTCAGTTAGCCACTTGGTACCTGGGTGTGGTGATTTGGTAGGGACAGGGACAGAAATGATGAGATAAGGCCTTCATGCCTGTCTCAATCCAGAAGGCTGGGTGCATATGCCTGGGGTGTTCACTTCATCCTAGAATCCCCAATGTAGATGGAAAATCATATAAAGGTACATGCTTGAGGGAGCAGGGCCTTCTGAGGTGTTAAATCACTCAAAGAATTGGGTAGTAAGCATTAAGGTCCATTGCAAATGCCACTCCTGAGCAACTAGAGGCATGCTTGGTGGGTCACAGAAAATCCTGATCCTTGTAGTTTATGGTACCACTCCTGGTGCATGACTGTCACCTCAAGAAGAAGGAATGGGTCAATAAACTTTAATTTCTGTGTGAACAAATGAACCAACTTGGTATCTGGGGTGGGAGGTTTCATGGTCTAGAAATGATCAGAGCGCAAAAATAACTAACTAAATAAATAAATAAAATGCACAGGTGAAAGTGGATGTTCTACAGCTACTCAAGCCCCAGATGCTCAAATTCCTTTAACTCGCAGCCATAGACTTGACCGGCTGGTAGTTCATGCAGACTAGTTTGGCTAAGCAGCTGCTCCACCATCTGCTCACACCCTCGGAAAGGAAGTGAAGCGACTGCTTGCTGACTAGGTAAGTGGGGAAGGGATGGGCAAGGTGCTGTCAGGTTTAGGGAGGGAGTGGGGAGTGTAGTGTAGATGGACAGGGGAACTTTAGTTTTAGGGAGGGGGATATAGATTTTAGGGTTAGGGAGGGGGATGGAGATTTTAGGTTTAGGAAGTGCTCATGAACAGGTGGATGATGGGGATTTTAGGTTTAGGGAACAATCCAAACTTTAGGGTTACACAATGAGTGGGAGTTTTTAGGATAAGGATTAGGTTTCTGGCAGGGCTAATAAACAATAAGGGAGATGAGTTAGTGGAATTTAGAACAATTGCCAAAACAAGCAAGTGGCAGAGAAAACATGTGTCTCGAGCAAATCTGTCTCAAGCACATGTAATAGAGCCTGTGAAAGCCATTAGCTGTTCTTATGACATCATGATTCAGGCAATGCAGATTGACCGTGATGTTACAGTGGTTGATTTCTAGCCATAGCAAACGTGGTTCTATTCTGTGTATACATATGTACACACATATTGACATCTGCACATGTAAATAAAATAATGGATGGGAAAGTATGTGTTATATTATGTTATAAATGGGCTGAAGAAATTTAGCAATTTAGCCAACATGATTGCCATTTGTACATTAAATACAGTTCTCTTTATTTAACTAATGTCTTGGACAAAACACTCTGTAAAACCTGAAGACAAAGCTATTAGAATAATTAAGAAGCATTCCATCCCAAGGGTCTGTATTAACATGTTTACACAGTACACTATATTTAGTAGGTCAAGTGCCATTTTCAGATATAGGAGTTTTATGTAAATAAGGCTTAGAATACAAAAATGTTGCTTTCTAGCTGATTAACCATTATAGTTTTCATGTAGATGTAAGACTGACACATGTACTAGACTAGGAATGTTTTTATAATATGCTGATATTCATTATGGCAGATAATGGTAACCATACAGGAAAATGGCAAAAGACCATTGATTATACATTAATTACAGGACCATGTTTATTGTGTCTGGATTGCCTTTGGTATGCTCAGCGGTCGACCAATGTAATAGTATATTTATAGCACTGTATATTCTGTGAAACAATTAATAATTTTAAGATGTTTTATGTCTGTATCTACTAACTATCATCTCTGGAAGCAGTGAATGCATTTATTAATAGCTGAAGCAGGGAGTGACTATTTTCTGTAAAAGCATGCTGTTATTAGGAATATGTTAATTTGTAAAGACATCTTGTAACCTTTTTAAAATGCAGGATACTTCATACAGCAAAATGAATAACAAAACAATTATGAGTTTGACCATAGCAATTGGCTTGATTGATTTTTAAGTAATACTAATGACCTTTACAATTCATTTTTTTTTTGGGGGGGGTAATTTTAGTTAGGTAGTAGCCATTTACCCATAGTCAACACTCTATAGTTAAGCCCAGCTGTTAACTTCCTGTCTCACATGGTGCATGCATCTTGCATTAAAGCTGCAATACACAACACAGACAAAAATACTGCACTAATTCTGAAAAAAAGTAAATGCAGCCATTTTTTATTGTATTTTCTGTATATTACTTCCTGTTACTTTAAAGTGCAATGCAAAATTTCACAGCTCCACTATGTCCCCACCAACAGCACAGTTCCAGGCAAAGAAAACAGTTCATGTACAGTGCTTCGTATTACAGAACATTACTACATAGCCAACACGTGTTCATCTCAAAGTAAAAAGCACCATATCACAGCTTCAGACCACAGAGAAAGGTGTTACAGTTCATTTGCTTTTCAAAGAACTGTATTTAAGCTGTCCTTTTCTATAAAGTACAGTACAGACAAAATGTCACACGCTACTTGGCACCCCAAATCAGGGAAATATAATCTGGGTATTTTAAAACAACACTTGTTGCTTTTATAGAGCAAATCAGAATGTTACAGCTCCACACACACACACACACACACACACACACACACACACACACACACACACACACACACACACACACACACAGTTATGTCATAGCATCTACAGTAATTTTCATCAGGCTTATTTCATCGACACCAATTCATCAACTTATGATCCATCAAAAAACAAAAATGAAGTATAAAAACATGTTTTAGCAAGGAGGGACTGATCCCACACCATCACATTTCTAAATATACTGACTTCAAGGTAGCAGAACAGTGAGAACAAGTAGAACCCCCCTATTCCCAACTGCTGTGTGATCACTCCTTAATTGCAAAAATGTACGAAACACTTTTCTCATTGTGACAAACATAGACACCATTAAAATACACACAAACAAAATAAAAACATAGTTACACCCTCCCAAGGAACATTTTCTATCAACATCTTAAATACAAACCAGGGCATCACCTGATTCCTTTTCAAATGGGGCATAGATGAACTGAGTGAATTACACACACACACACACACACACACACACACACACACACACGCACACACACACGCACATGCACACACACACACACACACACACACACACACACACACACACACACACACACACACACACACACACACACACACACACACACACTATCTAATTTCTAAGAGTACACTGTGAGCTATTCCACTATAAATAAAAAAGACAGGGAATCATTTTTCTAAACCCTCCCCCGATCATTTGAAATGAAAAACAATTTAAAAATCTTCCAGAGGTAATTTTCTAAGTGCAGTAACTCCTTTCAGATAGGCATTATATGGAAATAATGCAACTCTCATTGATGTGGAGGACCTCTACCTTTAGTGTCTGGCCTCACATCACCATTGGGTGATCCATTACTTTCCTATAATATCCTCTTGGACATTGTTGCTTATTTGACCTTTGTTACTGTGTTACATATGCAGTTATCTATAGCAATGAAACTTCAGTGACTGTATCCTGATGTGTTTCTTCTACTACATTGGGGTTCCTGTAAGAGCAATGTTCTCTTTTACAGCTACATGTGTACTTCTTTCAAGTGGGCAGGAGCTCCAAGCCTTCTGAGTGGGATATATAAAAATACAAATCTAGTGAGATCCTGAAAATGGGTATGTTCTGATTTTAAGTAACAGAGTGAATTTTTTTTTGCGGAATTCTGTGCATTTTCTTGAAAAGCTGGCTTCATTATAGAGACTCAGGGCATACCCCATTTCGAAAGGACTGATTAGCTTACCGCATTTTGTACCATGCTTAGAGTAACACTGAGACGTTTTTTTTTAGCTTTACCTCTACTACAGGCATACTCTGAATTGTCCATGTTAGGATGTTGTGACCAGTAGTTGCATGTATAGATCTGAACTGTGGCTGCATGCTATCAGGCAAACGGTCAACAGACCTAAAGGATTACCTTGGAATACTCATCTTCCATGGTGGGATCAAACTTTATACAGTACATGGGCTCATTACATTTCCCGTAGGTATGTGACACTTCTGTCTAAGGGTTATAACATCTGGACCAAATATTGATGTTGGCTGGCCAACAAAAGACAAGGGTTGAACCAGAGGCATGCAGCTGTAAGCAGAATAAAGAAGTTAAATATTCATTTACTGATAAGCTGAAAAATGAAGACTGATGTGGTGGACTCCTATATCTCTAGAAATGTTGTTCTGTCAGAACAAGGAAAACTGCTTGTGGGACTTTAGCTTATATTTTAGGTGATGTAACTATTTAATCTATTGTTTGTATTGCAGCTTTGCTTATTTTCCACTTCTGCAGTTGAATATGCTGTGTCCACTTTCCTCTGGAATCTAGTGGTAGAGTGTTCCTCCATTTCTTGTCTTGCAGAAGAGGTAGGGGGTCTCTACAGCAATGTATTACTGGTTGATTCCTCTGAGATGTAGACTGTAAGCAACTCCACACTGATGTTATATTCCTTAATGTCTTATGTACTGGTTCCTCTGAGCACATTGACAAGTTAAGGCTTCCCCACTTCCCAAAACATTCACCATTATTGGAAACAAATCTGCAGTAGGTAAAGGAGTTATGTTATGGGTTTGTTTGTATCTCTGTTGATGGAGATAGTTGTTTATTGAAGGATTTCATGAATTTTAATTCATCATCTGTCTGCTGCTCTGTAGACTGATGATTTTCCAAGACACTAGTAAGATTTCTGAGAATTGCTCTTGTTAGTGTCAACAGAAAAAGGTATTTTTGTACTCAGCCTACTAAATGGTCTAAGCATTTTCCACTCCACATGTCTTGGTAACTATTGGTTAAGGAAAATAAATATTTTCAAAATGTATGCAAAGTAATTAATAGCATTGACAGAACTCATCTCTACCAAAGGTATCCCAGTCCATATTTATGAGCATTTCAACAGTGACAATCATCTAGAGCCAAGGTTTACACCACTGGGTGGCTAGCCCTGCCTGGTAATTCTTCCACAACACACACTCACATGCGCACTCACACCTATGGCCAACTTAGAGTGTCCAATCTACTTACTGCATGTCTTTGGAACGTGGGAGGAAACCGTAGCACCCAGAGGAAACCCACGCAAACACAGGGAGGACATGCAGACTCTGAAAAGAAGGCACCCCAGCTGAGAATTGAACTGGAGAACTTCTTGCTGTGAGGCAACAACACTATCAGCTGTGCCACTGTGCCTCCCCTGCGCAGAAATAGGAAAAAGGGGTTGTGGATGGATGGATTTTTTAACATAAAATATTTTGATACTATATGACAGATGTATTATCCTTTAAACTATTTGCTGTAGTTTTTTTTTTCCCTTGAGGTTATGGTAATCTGTCATATAACAATTGTTTTCAATGGCAATCAAGTATGATGTCAAAGAAAAGAAATATGATTAAAAAATAATGTAATCGTATATATACTCTTAGGGGCAATGAGAAAAAAAATTATTTTGGCTTATGGCTTACTGACAACATATCATTATAAAATTTAGAATTTTCTTAAAATGCTATGCAGTCTGTGATATAGTAAGGTAGCTGTCATTGGACTGAAACTAAAAAAATCATGTTATATTTCTTCTCCTTACTGATTTGTTGGTAATGGGAAGAAATAAAGAACACTGAAAGGCAAGTCTGTTGAAAACATTGGCCTTTCAGCAGCTCTTTTTGTGGGTGTATAGTATTTAAATACCTATAGCATATTATACTATATAAAGAAGCACTATTTATGTAGCAATTTGATGTTCATGCAGAGCAGTGTATTTAATTTATGGAATATCCTGTTAGGTTTCTAGTTTCTACCGCTGGATCATTGTATCACATTTCATATACATCATACCCACAGGAACTCTGTGGAGACCAAAGGTTGTTTCTCAGGCTCACACATCAGAGCCTCACCCCTAGCATTTTCCTTAATTATTCTGTAACCTTCAGTACTGTGGTTTGTTAAGCTCCAATATTGGGGATGGAGCTCTAATTTTATTAATGTTTTCACTTAAAATGTAATTTACTTTTCTGAAAATCGCAGGGTAACCGGATTATCTTTTGCTATCCTTGAGGTGCAGTTTACCATAGTTTGCTACAGGTTGCGGTCCCATTAGCTAAATCGTCACCATAATGTTCCTAAGCTATGCTACAGCTTTCCTAATGAAGAACATGAATACAGTTCTGTTTGTTCAACTGTGATTGCTGCAGTTATCAAGTATGAAAAGATAAATGAGAACTGTGTTGTGACGCAGGACATTTTTCAGATGTGGTATGATGGTACAAAACAGGAAAAGTTTAGATGTTTAATAAAAAAACATATAGAGTCAGAAGCAATTTCTTATTGTACAGCAGTGACATTTCACAGTTTTATATTCAGCAGGCTTATTGTTAAATTTTATCATAGTATCCCTTTAGGCAGGTCACTATGTTGGCATTTCTCTTTTAGAATGTGAACTTTAATAGTGCCAGCTAGTTCTTGCTGAGTTCCACTTTAAAAAGTTTTTTTTAACCATTCCATTTACCTGGTTAGCAAATATAAGTAAAAGAAATGCATCCTCAGAGGGCCAGTAGATGTGATATAAAAAAATCACTTTAGTAGACTGCTTAACATTGCAAGACAAACACCCATCCACAGTTTTTCATAAGTAACTATGTTTCCTGTAACAAATGCTATGCTATACATGTCAAATATAAAGTGCAAGAAAGACAATTCATATGTACAGTTTGTCATTACCCTTCTTTCTCCCAGTCCTCCATATGTTATTGCATAGCTCTCCCCTTGTTTTACAGTCATTAACCAGATAAATGAAGGGTTTAGTTTTCCATAGCAAAATATACAAGTATGTAGTCGCAGCATCCCAGTAAATACATGCTAAGTTTATATTTCATAAAGCGCTAACACACAATATCAATAATATTAAAGTTTAGTGCAAGGCAATCTTTGTAACAAAAAGCAGGATTTTTCCGACTATACAGCGTCTTATGATGTTGGTACCTAGAGTGTGTCTAATAGAATTCCCGTTCCAGTTATCCTCTGCAGCCTTCTCAAGAAAAAAAAAATTCTCAGAGCCCACTAAACATGTAAAAGTGACTGCAGGACTTAAGTTTCTTAAGTGAGCTAGAAATTGAAAAGCTGCTTGTGAGTACCTTACCTGGTTTCTTTGGTTCAGGCATGGCTTCCTGCTTATCTTGGAACCCACTGATTCAATTCCTCCTTCAGAAGTCTGTCTGCTCCTTTAAAGACACCCTCAGAAGGAAAATATTGTAACTGCCACCTGACTCAAGACCCTCTGCCAAATTCCTGAGCTGTGCTATAAAGTCCTTAAAATGGGACTGCATGTCTTGGGAGGGCAATAGAGCACAGGGGTCAGGTATCACAGCACCATTTCCAGATCTAGTAATTTATGGTTTTATAAAGTAACACTCAAAATTATATTAAAAGGTATTCATGCATGGGATATTTATTGCTGTACCGGGGGGTGGGGGTCTCCCTTGAGAGTACTTAAGTGACTAAAAACGTGCTAATTTTATTTAGCTTTGCCTTGTTTTATCAAAATGAACAGTATTGAAATCCATGAACACACATTGGTCTGTGTGTGTGTATGTATATTTTGTATAGCTGTATGAATAAGTATTTGAGTCTAATAGTTCTGTTATCTAAAGTACAGCATGACTGATGTGTTGCGTGGATTCTATGAAGCCCAGTGGCATGCTAGTAGTGAAGTGACTGAATGAGTGTAAAAACCAGTATGCACATTTTCACCCACATCCAGCCTGGGAATTGCATATGCCAGTTTTATGAGTAAAAATAAAGTTAGTCAAGATACTGGGGAGATTCACTTCTGTTTTTTTTTTCAAATAATGCTGTGGATACTTTTATTTTCACTAGAACTCAAAAGAAGACATAACCAGCACAAAGACTGGTAGAAGGAAACTCATGTTAACATTTTATCTAAAGAATGGCACACTTTAACAGCACAGTATTCTTTACTCATAACTCATATGCTAGTGTTTCATGTCACCACTGTCACACTGATGTCTGTATACATAAGCACACACTTGTGCATATTCAGGTGTGTGTGTGTGTGTGTGTGTGTGTGTGTGTGTGTGTGTGTGTGTGTGTGTGTGTGTGTGTTTGTGTTTGTGCAATTGTTAATGCTATCTGCTTTCTTTGGGACTGCATTGAGGTAAAATAATGTTTTATTTCCCAGTGTAAATACATAGTTTATCAGTAATAAATTACCAAAATACCTTGCTTTATTATTTATTTTCAGCCATTAACTAGTTAGTATACTTATTTTGGAACCTTTCGCCTACATACCTCTTGTCAGGTTCTGGCACAGGCAACATGGGGATATCAAATGGAATTCCACTTGAGTGCCATGCGCTAGCTATGCAGACTAAATACCCCATATGTATGCATTGACTTTATGGTGCTGCAACAACCAGACATATTGATATGGAGTGGGGGAACCAGCTGATGGAGGCACACATTCCCCCCATGACCAAGCATCCTGTATGTCCAAATATTATGGTATTAGTCCTAGGGTTATGCTTTATTTTTTAAAGGATTTCAGTTAGGGTATGTCACCAAGACATGCTGTATTGCTTAGTACAAAAGGGCATAACTCTGTACTCCATACTGTTCCATGAAATAATCAATAAGATGGGGGTTGTATGATTTAGAAACTCCCATTGCTAGGTATTGCACAGTGATATTTGTTTATGAACTCCAGCTACACTGTAGATAAAATAAACAAGTTAGTTATAAACTCATTCACTTAGAGATGAAGCTGCTTGTTGTCAAGCATTGTGAACAGCATCAAACTTTAACCAAATAATAGAATTTTAAGTACATAGGAAAACAGGAGCAGTACTAGGCAAGTGATCATGAGACGCATTATATGCCTAGCCATGTACACCTTTAAGCAGACGTAGTTCAAAGCTTGCGCTTCCCTTTTTAAGCACTTAATAGTGATCACCTCCCAAATTGAGCAGGGCTGTACTTGTCAGTCCTGGCAAGAATTTGTGACTATCCATTCAGTCCACAAGACTAGCCTTAAAGGGAGTCGAAGTAGTACTTTTTTTTACCTGTAATGGTAACGTATTCCATAACCTGGGAATATACTGAGTTAGGAACCTAGATATACAGCTGGTCTCATTTATTTGTTGCTGTACACTTAAGTCTCTAGTGTCATAGATGTAGTTCCACATATCTACATCCACAGACAGTGTGCACCTATGAATCACCTCCCTTGTGTCTCTGCTATGTTTCAGATGATGCATAATACCAACTAGAGCCCTGCTTGATGATGACACCTATAAGGAAGTCACACAATATGGCTAAAATGCAACACAACACTTCCCATGCAAAAAATAGGACTATTGCATGTATTTTATCTGCTTGTTTCTACTGCCTAGACATGTTTGGAAGTACTGAAGTATGTTCCTGCCACTGCCTACAAGGAATATTTAGCATGCTGTATGCTACAAAACATGATTGTGGGGAAGCAGACAGCCCAGTCCTCAGTCCTGTGATACATACCTCGCAACGTCTTAGAGCAAGAAATCTGGACAAAGCCATAAATAATGGGGGGACAAAGGCCCAAAATAGGGACACTTTTAAAATATTCCTCTTACAGCTTTGCAGAAGTTCTCAATAGAAATCTACTCAAACAGCAGAGACCTCCAAATCAGAAATGCACTCGATCACCACAACACAGCACAAATCACAAGACACATAGCTCACCTACACAGCGTACCCCTCAACCTAAGCCCCTAAGGCTTGCCCAATACACTAATCATAGGTGACTTGATAGTGAGGCACACTAATGTTCCACTCACTAGGCTGAATAAGAAGAAGGCAACAGTCAGCTCTCTGTTCGGTGCCAGGATCCAACACATAACACACACACTCAGGTCACTCCACAACAAGTACAAGTATGACTCTGTCATTGTCCATGTGGGTGTGAATGACCTGAGATGCACCTCCCTGGACTACATGAAAAGAGACATGGAGGAGCTCTCGGATTATGTGGCCCAGGCAGGTATGATCCTAGCCCTGAGCAGCCTCCTACTGACATCCAGAATGATACCGCAGTACAAGCAGAAAATGATTGACTTCAACAATTGGCTAAGTTTCTGGTGTCATTCTAAGGGGAACCAGTTTCTGTCTGGTTAGGATGACATGACTGACAGACCTCGATGCTTTGCCAGAGATGGGCTGCATCTGTCACCCTTAGGTTTCCAGATACTGCCTAAGGCTCTTGCCACCCCTATAGTGCCTTTTTTAGGTGGTGTTCCAAACAACAAATTACCACCCTAACAGCTATAAATAAATGCAATCTGTGGGTCATGCTGCTCAATGCTAGAAGTCTAAATCTCAAGATGCACTCACTCAAAGCACTCCTCAAAGTGGAGAACATTGACATTTGTGCTGTACCGGAGACCTGGTTTAAAGCAGCAGAATGTGCTACCAGGCTATAACTCATCCCACACCTTTCTGCCCCAGAACATGGACCTAAGCTCCAAATGTGGTGGCATCTCCATATTCATAAAGGATATGCACACCTCCAGACTAGTAGCCCAGCATAATGCATCGGAGATACTTCAGGTACAACTAACAGTGGATAAGATGGCAATTCAGGTCATAGCCTGCTATAGGTCCCCAACCATGTCCCAAGACTCTCACTCCACGTTCCTAAGCACTCTGGAAACTATTAGGGTCCAACCCGACACTCTCATACTGGGTGACTTCAGCTACCCATCCATCAACTGGGAAAACTACTCATGCACCAATACACTTGCCCAACACTTCCTGGAATTCATTAATTCCAATGCGCTGGACCAAGCTCATTCTTACCCCAACTTGAGGAAGCAACATCCTTGACCTGGTTATTAATAACATGGGCAACCATTGCTCAGCACCAATAGTCAATTCCTCCCTGGTTAGAAATGACCACAAACTAATTACCATGGAAATCCACATCTCACCCACACCACCAGAAAGGTAACCCCCATGAAAGACTTCTCCAAAGCTGACTTTGGGCTCCTAAAAACAGAGGTGGCTAACTTCACAGCACCCATGAAAATGGAAAATAGGTGCATGACTGCCAAATCATACACCAATGCACTGTACAAACACGTACATAAATGCATGGAACTAGCCATACCCAACAGAATGAAGACGCTCTCCTCCAAAAAAAGGAAGCCAATCTGGTGGTCCTCTGCCATTAACAAACTTTACAACAGAAGGAAGAAACTGTTGCAGAAAAAGGTGAAGTCCCAAAACTGGAAAAACTCCCTTATTAGCCTCAACAAAAAGTTGAGATCCCTCATCAAAACCTCTAAAGCTAGCTATGAAGGCAGAATTGTGGCAAACACTAAAAACAACCACAAAGCCATCTACAGTTATATCAAGAATCTCCATGGCAATACCCAGACTTGCTCTAAGTTACTGCACAATGGTACCTCCTATAGTGAGCCAACAGATATTGCCAACATACTGACCGACAGATTCAGTGCCAACTTTACCCCTGTCTCCCCCCTTCAAAAGGACCAATCACAATACCAGAAGAATGCCAGGCACCCAGCATTACTGCAGCACAGGTTGAAGCTGCATTGTCCAAGGCCAAGAAAACAGCTTCCAAGGGACCCGACAGTATCCCTGGCTATGTTCTACATGAACTACAAAGTGAACTGCCACCACACCTGTGTAACCTGTTCAATCACAGCCTCATTGCAGGCTTTGTCCCTACAGAATGGCGCACTGCTACAGTCATCCCTCTCCATAAAGGGGGAGCGACTTACAGAGCCTGGGAATTATCACCCCATTAGCCTGATAAGTCTGATATATAAGTTTGTGAAGCACATCGTCATGAACTTAATTAACAAGGATATAGGGAGTCTTCAAACTCTGGATCCCACGCAATTTGGTTTTGTGAAGGGTAGATCATGCCTGCTCAAGCTGGTTGACTTCTTTGAGTCAGTCACCAGAGCTGTGGATGAGGGCAAGGCAGTTCATACAGCTTACCTCAATCTGGCCAAGTCCTTTGATACTATTTCCCACTCATGAATTACTGATAGACTCACCAAACTAGGCATCATCCCCTATATCACTAGGCGGGTTGCAAATTGACTCAAAGATAGAACCCACAGTGTAAAAGTAGCAGACTCCAAGTCAGACTGCCCACCAGTCACAAGTGGAGTCCCACAGGGATCAGTCCTGGGTCCTCCCATTTGGCATCTACTTCTCAGAAGTCCAGGCCAACACAGAGGGACTCTGGCTGACCAAGTTCGCTGACAATTGCAAGCTGGGAGCCATTATCAACTCCCCAAGTGATGTAGACATCCTACAGAAAGGCCTCACTGAGACATAACGACTGGTGTTGAAACCATGGCCTTAAGCTTTATGCCAAAAAATGTGTCATCATTCCCTTTGGGAAAAACTCAGTTCCCACTAATTACCGCAGTCATGGTAGCCCACTGAACACTGAAGGCATTATAAGAGATCTGGCGACACAGGCTGACAGTAACCTTTCCTTCAACCACCACATTGCCACTGTGGTCAGAAAGTCCTTCTATGTGGCACACCTCATTTCCAAGGGTTTTGCATCCAGGAAGTACAGGTCATCATCTCTCTCTCTACTTTTCCCTCATTAGACCAATCATCTAGTATAATGCCCCATTTGGCATGTACCTCACTAAACACCTTCAACAGCTGGAAAGGCCACAGAAGTACCTCACAAAGAGGCTGCTAGGCCTTAATCACATGCTCTACATGGACAGACTCAAAAAATTCCAGCTTTTCTTTGTCTCATATCGTCTATTAAGAGGCGATCTCTGCTTGACCTAGCCCTGATAGAAATGTTACATCTAAAGAAATCCCAATCCCTCCATACCACATCCTCCAGGGACCTCAACCTCATTATCACAATCAACAGAACATGCTGGAGGGACAGGTTCATAACCCAGAGACTGCCCATGCTCTGGAATAGACTTCCCATACATGTCAAGCAGAGCACCTCACTGGCTCTTTTCAAGAGAAATCTTGATGAGTGGATGGGAAATAGAAAGTTCACCCTGGGGATCACTCCACTAACTCTACTTGACAGAAGCAACTGGAACTAATGGCAGCATGATGCCAGGGCACTTCTATGGGCTAGGCTTGTAAAGGTTTCAGGGCCATTGGCCTAGTACACACCTATGAACAAACATAGAAAGTTGATATAACAACATGTTTTGCATTAGCATGAATTTTCTGAAGGGTGTGAAGTCTGAAACTCAAATGCCTATCATTATTTTTCACTTTAACCCTCAACCATTTGCCAATGGTTTGCCAAGAAACCACAATTTCATGACAAACTGACCAAAAATCTGGACATTCTGCAAGAATCTGTACAGTTGAGAGGTATCCCTGTGAACCTCCAGACCCAGAACATCAGGCCCGTTTACAATCACCACAACTGCATCATCCAGCAGCATTGACAAGAATGTGGGCAGACAGCAACCAATGGCTATACCACAAGCTGCCAGACAGCACTGGGCATAGCATATGGCATTAAAGGTGAAGCTGCAATGTTTATTTTACCTCTTTTGGTTCTGACAAGTACATAGTGGCAGTACAATGTCAAAAAATTAGACATACAATGTTATTTAAAAGCTATGCTGGGCACTGCATGGTCAAGTCACACTGTGGTGTTTGTCACAACAATCATCATTTATACTAAGGACACCATGACAAATGAGTCAAAGCACATCTGGGTAGGAAGAGGTTTATAGATAAAGAGGAAGATGTGGGACTAATGAAGGGGAGGACATCTATGCCATATATATTTTATCTGAGGACAGGCTGGGTGAGACAGTACATGACTGTGCTGTGGGACCACTGTGGTGGGACTAGAGGATGTCTGTGATACAGATGTGTTGGTGAAATTGGTCCTGTACTCTGCTGAGGTGTCTTGCCCATGAAGACTCTTGTTCCATGGCCTCCTAACATAATGGGTTGCAGACTATGATACTCATAGTGTCACAGGTGTAGACCATGTTCCCTGAAATGGCCTCACTAGTGGTCAACTTGAGTATGCACATGCTCATGGTCATGGACGATACTGTTGGATAGGGCAGTGAAACTGTCTCCCACTGTCCTTTGAATGGAGGTGGACATGATGGCAACATGTTTCACCATGGATAGCATCAGACTTATACTGGCATTCTCCTTGGACTGTATTGCCTCCTGTAGCCATTGGCAGTGATAGCTGCTGGGTGTCATGGAATCCATGCAGAACACCTGTGATCTCCTTGTTGGCATGATTTACTGAAAACTGTTCCCAGATTATAAAGCGGCACACCTAATTGATACCAAGTACCACCTGCATTTCAGGGGCTAACTGAGACACCGGAAGACATCAGGAACTCTTGGGAGGCTGTTGTATGGTAGGTATAACCATGTCAGTTGCAGTGCACACATCTGTTGCAGCCCCCCCCAAGAAAGCAGTGATGCTATTCTCAGGCACCAGTGAGCCCTCCTTTTGATAGAGATGGTGTGTGTCTATTTTGTGCAGACTGTGTATCAGGTGTGGGTGAGACTGTATTGCTGTCCTGGCCAATTGGTGTAAAACTACACAGGAAGATGGTAGACAGTGGCAATGTGCCCTGGGGCTGTGATTCAGTCTATGTGTTAACAGACAAGACCCGTTGTTGGTGCTAACCTCAGACAGATGTCCTGCCACAGCGTCTACATGCATCATCATAGCCATGGTCTGGTCTATGTATCCACAGTAAAAGACAGAGTGAATCTGAATACTCTTCCAACATTTTGGCCTTGTGGTGTGGATACAAACAGCAGGTGGAAGCATGCAGGTATAAAACTTACTCATACCAGGAACCACAAAAACAAATATAAACCAAATGAAATAAAAGACAGGCTAAAGATCCAAAGGAAGCTTTATTTCTCTCTAGCGCCTCAGTCAAAAGACCTTCAATGAGTAACAACCATATCCACAAACCAACTTAAATACAAATTACTTCAAACAATTATTGTATTAAACAATTGAATTAAATTAAATACTTCCAATTAACTTCACAATTTAAACCTACAGGCACCAAGGTAGTATATTTTAAAATAAAAATAGGTTCCTTAAAAAGAAGATGCTCTTTAAGCAAACCACGTCGGATCTAATCCCACATTACTAGCTGAAAATCATATCCCTATATACAGCCTACCTTGCATCTTTTCTCAAAAATCACTTAGTCAAAGAAAACTATGGACCTGAAGCATGGAAAGTAGCCACTGTCATCGCTACATAAATGTGGACAGTCCATTGAACTGACCAAAAACAGGACAACTGCCCTGCTACCACCATTATTTAAGATTCTTAAGAAATAATGGTCCATAAGCAAATACTACACCACTTCATCAACAGTAGACTTCTATGTCCACACAGCACAATTTCAGACAATGCCAAGGCAAGGATATAGCTTACTTTTCACCAAAAACATTATAGAAAATGTGAGCAATGCCAAAGCTTTGGGCTGCAATGGCCTTCAATATACTAGATAATACTACACTAAACTGAAGAACTCAGATAATTTAACCTGTACCCCTCACTTCTTGCATGGCTCACCAGCTAAGTGGCAAACAGAACTCAGGCTATAAGCTAGGACAACATCACCTCACAACTGCAAACAATTCACTCTAGTGTCACATGACAGTGATTTCTCAGATTATTATAAATTACACCTTTATTGAATTATCACATCAGACAAGGCAAACATACATTTATTTAAAAGAAAACCAACCATATTAACATATTCCCAGCTGTAAACATTATATATCGCATAAATATGTTTTTTGTATATTTATCATCAATTCAGCATTACATAAATTGATCAATTCCTACATTCCCTTAAACCTCACTCCTTCTCCAAAACATTATTTTGCATGTATTTTTCCAACAATTTCCTTTTTTATGTAATTTGCTCCTACCCTTTTCTGAAAATCCCATTTGCTGTTATTTTATCTCTATTGCAATATTCAATACTTCAAACACACTTTATTTATACTTTGATTTCCATTTTCTAGTAATTGTTTTTTTGGCAGCTACCAGATTTAAACGTAATAAGGCCTTATTATGTCTAGACAATTCAGATCCTGTATCCCAGGTCAAAAAATCATTTCCTTAGTTGCACACATTTGCTCACCCAATATTTCTGACAACGTACTCTGTAGGGACGTTTTAAAGTCTGCCAACTCATTACACATCCAAAATATATGTTCCCAGCTACCTCTTACTTCCCCATCACACCTCTAACACTTGCATCTACTTGAGGAAAAAATTGCTTGGAATCTGCTTGAGATATAAAAATATCTAGGCAAACACTTTTAAGCAGAAATCCTAAATCTTCTTGACTTTGTTGCATATTTAGGAGCCATACATATGTCATCCCATTGTTTCCTTGTGAATTGCTTATTCAATCTCTCTTTGCAATCTTTTCTAACCTCCTATGATTGACTCCTTTAGTTTTCATACAGTATTTTATATGCCCTACTAATTAGCCCTTTTTAACAACAGCTTCTGTTCTAGATTCAATTAAAAACATGACCAGAGCAGGTGTTTCACTTAGGATTCCCCTATCCCTTTCTCTTTGCCTATACTCAGACAGCAGTCACTGATAAGGAAGGCAGTTCCCAAATGTCTTCTTGGCTTCTTCCCATTCTACTACATTTGCCTGTCTAGTTATTTGCTCCCAATACCTTGGTTCCTTTGCAGTTTTTTCCAGTAAATTCCAGCCCCCTCTTTCATATTTTCTACATCCCTAATTGCAGTCATTCCTATCTGCACAATCTCCTTTCTCCTTTCTCGTGTTGGCTTAGTTCTTAGAATACTTTCTGCCACTTTATGAATATAATATTCTGTGTGACTGTTGTTATTCTCCATAAGAATCTGTATTCAAAATCCCACTCTCTCTCCTTATTGCTTGAATTTGCCCCTGCTCCATCATCATTCCTTTCCATTTTGGATTATAACCTTCTGCTTCCTTTTAAATCAGGTAATCCTAATCCACCTTGTTCTATTGGAAGGATCAGCTTATCTCAGTTTTCCCTTGCCCCTTTCCAGATGAAGTCCTTCAACTCTTTATTAATTACTGTACATAACTTCTCCTCTGGTTGATAAAAATGTGCCTGACCTGTACATAAAACTAAATGAAATGAACATTTTCACTGCATGTATCTTGCTATCTGCATCCATAAAAAACAGCTCCTAGTTTTACAGTTTTTGTATTACCTTTTCTTTAGTCTCTTGCCACATATCCTTAGCTGCCATAAACAAATCCTTTTAATACATACTCATAAATACTTCATTTTATTGTATCCCCATAAATATGGGTACTGTTGGACCAATTCATGTGTGAATACATAGTTTACAGCTATAGACATTTTTTATTTTGGTTAATTTTAATATCCCCAAAAGACTTGAAACTATCTCAAGATTTGCCACCGACTAAGATGTCATTGCCTGGTTTTATCAGGTACAAAATAACATCATCTGCAAATAAAGCCAACTTTTTTGATTACCATACCAATTATATCCCTGAATTTCTGAGTCTCTTATTTTCTTTGCCAGTGACTCTAAATATAAAGCAAATAACGTGGGGGAAAGAGGACACCCTAACTGGTTCCTCTGTTTAGGACACCCCTGCCTGTTTATTTCTGTTCAGACAGAACTTGTTAGAAAGAAATTCTCCCTTGTATATCCTCCTACTTAACCTTATTATTGCATCAGGGAATAACATGTTTCCATTGCCCTACTCACCAAATCTCAGTCAGCTTACTCTGTCAAATGCTTTCTCTGCCTAAGACCCACCAACAGCAGCAGTATTTTCTTACATTCTACTTCCCTCTGGATCTTCATTGCTCTAGTAATGTCAAATGGTTGCCTGCCCTCCACAAAACCACACCGATCCATATCTATCAATTTTGGAAACACCTTTTCCATTCTGTTAGCCAGTATAGACATAAATAATGTATAATCATGGTTTAAAGTTGAAATGGTCTTGTATGAAGCTGGGTCTAATGGGTCTATACTGTCTTTAGGTATTACAGCCACCACACCTTTCTTCTAGGATACTATTGTTTCCCAGCCTTTTAAAATACTGTTTTGGTATTTTTCAGGTATGCCTGAATAAAAGCTATATGTGTGTGAAAGTGCTTCTGTTTTATTGAGGTCTACAAATAAAGTATACCTCTACTTGCTTCAAAAGTCCTTTTTCCACTGGGAATAGTGTCTTTCTATATTTGGACCAGGATTTATTTATTACTACTGTAACAACACATTCATGCATGCATGAATTCATACACATTCATGAGAGCACAAGCAGACACACACACACACACACACACACACACACACACACACACACACACACACACACACACACACACACACACACACACACACACACACACACAAGTACACACACGCACACACACACATGTGCACACGTGCACACACACACACACACACACACACACACACACACACACACACACACACACACACACACACACACACGTAATTGCTGTTGCAATTATGTGCTTTAGTTCAGTTTTCCCCCTTCTCACTAACCATGGCTTTTTAAGACTTGTAATTAGTGAGCAAAGTCAGCTGCAGTAAAGGATTTCAGTCTCAGTGCAGAGATTTCATGCCAGAATAGGGACACCTGTTTTGACTAGGCTGTCCTTATGCATTAATTCACCCCTTTGGAATGTTGAGTGTCCAGTGGGGACCACTGACTCTCCAGGCTTATTTTCTAAAAATAAACAATGTACTCCATCAATTTAGATCAGTCAAGAGTCCAAAAGTCTTCTTGTTTCCTCTCTTAAAGTCTCCTGCATAGGAATACAATGCATGAGCAGAGGGGTCTATGCAGGATTCAGTTATGCAGAGTAGAAGTAATGTGCTTACCTCACCAAGAAGTCATGCAGAAGAAAACAGCAGCAATGCATTATACTGGATATGCCACTCGAAAGGTTGGATGGCAGTGCAACATAATTAATCTTGGCAATCAAACCTCACTGAATAGAAAATTAGCTTCTAATAACATAACTCAGCTTAAGTTCAGTTATTTGCTGAATGCCACATGCTCATTTTCTTGTCCCTTCTGATAAAAGCTAAGAGCTGATATAGCATGCTCTATGTCTGGATGTTAGCTAGTTTCTATATGTGAATTTTGTGGCAATACATTTTGCTATTAGAAGCAGAGCTGCACGCAATTAAAACTGACTTTGCCCTGAGTTATAAACCTAATGGACTCTGTTCTCATCCTTTTTGCGAAAACTCACTTTAAATTGCTTTCATTCAATTTAAAAGCATTATCTGGCAGTACAGCACAGGGTGCTGAGGTAATGAGCTGCTAATGAGATCCACATCATACTCCTAAATTAAATCCTTTGAATGTCCCCTTGAAGACTGTACAACCCCAAGCAAGTCACATAAGAAGACACTGGTCCTGATTATAGTTGAAAATAAAAGTGTTTTACATGTTTAACTTACTAACAAATTAATAAAACAGAATAAATAAATAGAGGTTCTCCGGTTCGATTCTTGGCTGGGGTGCCTTCTGTGTGGGATTTGCATGTCCTCTCTGCATTTGCGTGGGTTTCCTCTGGGTGCTCCAGTTTCCTCTCAGATTCCAAAGACATGTATTTGGGGCATTTCTCTCCAGGCCCCAGGCCTCCATTGAAAATTGGTTCTGCCCCAGTCAGACTATCCCGGTGAACAAATGTTAAATATATAAATAAATAAATAAATCTCATGAAAGTTCCCAGCATTTTTAAAATGGAGTAATTTGTAGGAAACTGACTTGACCTCTTGTAGCAGACCCCTTTCCTGCAGTGTTTAGTTCCCCCACCCATTGTCAGTACCGTCTGCTTTAGTTTTACCACATCTACCTGAGGGTCAAGTGGCTCTAGCTTCATCCAGGTAAATAAACATTAGAAGCTTCACCCTGATGAAAAATCTATGAAAAGGATCCTTATGTAGGGAGCTTTGTCCTCCATTGTCCCTTGCTTAAATATACCAACTCCACAGTCACACAAACACTGCAAAAATGAGGGCAGTTACAAGCAGAGCTATCTTTGCTAATGTGCAGATAGAAGCTGCATTGATTTTCTATGGAGAACAGCTGTCAAGGAGGAGAAACTTTGCACATCATAATCAGAAAGTCAAAGCCTCTTCCATTTAGAATTTGTTGACTAGTAGATTATCATTTTCTTTCTAAACTGACTTTGCTCATTTTTGGCTATCCCAGCCATTTTCTTCCTAGTTGTTTTTCTCCTTTACTCGTCTCAGTGATGTTGAATTTTGTATTTCAAGGGCTCAGAGTCATAGAGTTGCATTGCAGGGTGTTGCATATCTTGCACTGCATAGTATGAATGCACTGTTGTGTAAAGCAGACATGAATAGCTAAGTAGGAAGAAGCAGCATGGGTAGGCAGTCAGCTCTGCTGTAATACAAGCATGCAGGGCAGCACAAAAAAAATAACCTCAGCTGAGTGGTACAGAAGAAGAGGTGCATAGTATGTTAAGGCAATGGTGTTGCTTTGCATTGTATGTGCCTGCGAGAATACATACTATGGCAGAACGTAGATAGATGCCACTTATCAACAACATACACCATACATTACTTATCAAGCCAGATTGGCGCCTTATTTGTTCAATTAAATGAGTGGAAAGTGAAGTACAGGAAAGTAGGAAAGAGGGCATACAGCAAACACAAGTAAAAACAAAAGGAAAACATAGATGGGAACTGCACGTGGGGAGGGGAAGGGCACACTGTGTGTGCGTGCGTTTGTGTGTGTGTGTGCATGTTTCTGCGCGCGCGCGTGTGTGTGTGTGTGTGTGTGTATGTATACATATACACACAAACACATGTGCATGTGCGCGCACACACACACAGAGTGAGATGATGTGGAAGGGAAACAGTAGCAGAAAGGTGTGGTATGCAAAGTAGAAGGACAGACAAACAAGCATGAAACAGTTCAGACAAACTAGGTTGGCTGGAACACATTACAAGGTGCACATAGACAAACATATGATAGACAAATGACTAATGATAGTGAAGGGTATGGACAGCTTGCAAGCATGTTACCAGCCCAAAAAGAGTTTACTGGAACTCTGTAGACAGACATCCTCACCCTACTAGCCCAGTGGTAGGGGCCAATGTGGTTTAGCAAATCTGCAATTTGCTCCTAGAGTGTCTGATGTATGGCAACCTTGAGTGTCAACCACCACTTCCACCACACGCTCCAATTCCAATTGAGCCACGACAGATGATTGTGGTGGGCAGCCTGCTTGGGATAGGCTGGAATTCCAACTTAGGGAGACAATCTTCCATTATTCACCAACCTTAACTGCACCTGATTTAGGGCAGTTGCAGGTTGTGACTGACATGCCTGCAGATCAATGGCACCCCTGTGAACTGCAGAAGCGAGACATAATGGGAAGACTGCCATTACTGAGACTATTCCATGGAGAGTAGAGACTATATAAGTAGTGATGAGGAGTTGAGTCCATGGACTCCTCTATACAGAAATTCTTTCCTGCCTCTTGTAGCAAACACAGCATTTTCTTTTCACTCCACCCATGCTGAAAGGCAAAAGGGACATACCATCCATTACACAGAGGTGTGAGTGAGATGTAGACAGCAGTGTTAGAATGTAGCTACATATGTATAGGCAAGGAAGCAGCAGCCTGAAGTGGTACCCACAGTCTGTGAAAGCAAATACACTGTCACAAATAAGTGTAAGTCAAGAAGCATCCTGGAATGGGGCCCACAGCCTGTGAAATTAGCTATGGTACCAAATTCACACACAGACAAACAGAAGCTAAGGATGGCACTATTAGGCTGAGACATAAGCTATACTCAAACCGCTATGTAGGCATTAAATGTAGTCACAACCTCACACCTGCACAGGTAGGTGACTTGCCCTACAAAATCCTACAGTGTCCCAACAATAACCACCAACAACAGCACCCAGTGCACATCGCCAACCATCACTAAGACTATACAGTCAAACAAAATGACAGGTTGCAATTCACACTTTAAACGTGACTCTGAAAACATGTAGTGCACCATAAAGTCACTTTATAGTGCAATGCATGCACATACCAAGCCTGCATGCATAGTGGGCATGCACAGAATGCCAGTAGCATGGAGTGCAACATATCTGTGCCTTATGCCACTGATGCACTTCAGTGAAACATGGTGGTTCATAAACATTGCTGCATTGTAACCTCATTAGCATATATTCATTGCAAACTACAGCTTACGTTTGGCTTTTTTGCTGAGGTGCCAAAAAGAACCGAAACAGCAGAAACATTCTACGGTTTTATTAAAACAAAGACACTGCAAGCACTGAAGGGGAAACCTGAAAGCTTTGTTCGTTTTAAGTGTGTGTTTGTTTTAATAAAACCGTAGAACATTTCTGCTGTTTCAGTTCTTGGTACTTTGTTGGATTTTCATTGAACAGCGTTCACCACAGTGAAATTCTACTATTGTGTATTTTTTGCTGAGGTACCACCTAAGTCACCAAAACACAAAACAAGGCAGCAGCAATAATAGCATCACTGCAGCAGCAGCAGTTTGAAACCCTGTCTGAAAGCACAGAAGCAGCATTTCCACAGGAAAGAGCCCAGAGGAGTTACACAGTGTCCCACAACAAATGTATGTCACCAGAGTCATACTCATGCCAGTCCTTAACTGGGAATTAATTAGGGTTAAAACAGTGTTACTATGATATGCGAAACAGCACTGTTGTGCACAATGGTTGACTGCAGATTCTACCAACCTATACTGAAGTGTAACTGAGCCATCATTCATCTTCATTGTGAAAATGTTACATCATTGTGAGTTTCATCACCATGTATTGTATTGTGTGAATCAACAGTGCAATTTTTGTTTTTTCCTGTTTTCTTCACTGTGGTGTAACTGTGGAGTATATATATATATATATATATATATATATATATATATATATATATATATGGTTCTAGGTTATAACTATATATATATATATATATATATATATATATATATAGATATATAAACCAAAATAATGCTCCCAGGAAGTAAATGCTCTTAATGCAAAGTAAATAATTCAAATAAACATAAAAAGGCAAAAGAGCAAAACAAGGCTGTACTCCAAGGCAAAACTGTAGTCAAAGTCCACACGTAACTGTAGAAGTATGAACAAATGTAAACGGCAAACTGCTGGAAATCGATTTAATGAAATAACTGGCAAGCGCTTTCACCCATAAGGGTTTTTTCAAGCCAAATACAAAATCATCTGATACTGATGAGTTTGTATTTGGCTTGAAAGAGCCCTTATGGGTGAAAGCGCTTGCCAGTTCATAGGTTCATAGGTAGGTACTAGGCTATCGGCCCAATGGCCTATGTAAGCCTAGCCAACAAGGTTCCCTGGCTTACGCCACCAAAGAAAGTTATTTTCCTGTGCCACTGTCGAGCAGAGACACAGAACTGATCCCCAGGGTGTATCTCCTATTTCCCATCCACTCATCAAGATTTTTCTTGAAGAGTGCCAATGAAGAACTTTGCTTGACATAGATGGGTAGCCTGTTCCAGAGTATGGGAAATCTCTGGGACAGGAATCTATCCCTCCAGCATGTCCTGTTTATTGTGGTAAAAAGGTTTAGGTCCCTAGAGCATGTAGCTCAGAGGGATTGGGATTTCTTTAGGTGTAGCATGTCCAACAGCTCTGGGTTTGACATAGCTTTATATGTTAGGCAGAGATCACCTCGGAGTAGGCGATATGCTACGGAGTAAAGCTGGAGTTTTTTGAGGTGGTCAGTGTAGGGCATTTGTTTGAGGCCAGTAATCCTCTCTGTGAGGTACTTCTGTGGCCTTTCCAGCTGCTGCAGATGTCTTGTGAGGTACATTCCAAAAAGGGCGTTGTACTCTGTAATGGGTCTAATGAGTGTCGAGTAGAGGGGAACAATGACCTCTTTTTTCCTGGATGAGAACCCTTTTATGATGAGGTGTGCCACGTAGAAGGACTTCCTGACTACTGTGGTGATGTGACTATCAAAGGAGAGACTACTGTCCACCTGGGTTCCAAGGTCTCTTATCACACATTCGGTGTTAAGTAGATTGCTGCCTATGTGGTAGTTCATGGGTACAGAGTTTTTACCAAAGGGGATGACACTGCACTTTTTGGCATTGAGCTTGAGGCCATGGCTCTGACACCAGGTATCTGTCTCAGCGAGGCCCTTCTGTAGGATGTCCACATCATTTGGGGACTTTACTATGGCTCCTAGTTTGCAGTCATCTGCAAACTTCATTAGCCAGAGGCCTTCTGTGTTAGCCTGTATGTCAGAGAAGTAGATACCAAACAGGAGAGGTCCCAGGATGGAACCCTGTGGTACTCCACTTGTCACTGCTTTGAGGTCAGATTTGGAGTCTGCAACTTTTACAGTGTGGGTTCTGTCAGTGAGCCAGTTGGCAACCCATCTTGTGACATAGGGATTTATACCTAGTTTAGTGAGTTTAGCTATAATTCCAGAATGGGGGATGGTGTAGAAAGCCTTGGCGAGGTCAAGATAGGCTGTGTGAACCACCTTACCCTCATCTACAGCTTTGGTGACTGCCTCAAAGAAGTCGATCAGATTCAGGAGGCATGATCTGCCTTTCACAAACCCAAACTGGGTGGGATCCAGAGTTTGGAGGTTACCAATGTCTTTGTTCATGAGTTCCATGATGATACGTTCCATGGCCTTGCAGACCAGGCTCATCAGGCTAATAGGTCGATAGTTCCTGGGATCAGTGGTGGCTCCCCCTTTGTGGAGTGGGATAATTGTTGCTGTGTGCCATTCAGTGGGCACAAAGCCTGATGCAAGGCTATTATTGAACATGGTGCTTCAGTGGGCAACCAGTTCGTTCTGAAGTTCGTGTAAAACGCAGCCTGGGATGTTGTCCGGTCCCATGGATGCTGTGTTTTTGGCTTTAGAGAGCGCAGCTTTTACCTGCATAGTTGTGATTACAGGGACTCTGCATTCTTCCTGTATAGATATGGGCCATTTAGGGGGTGAGAGAGGGGTAAAGTTAGCACTGAACGGATCTGCCAGGATGTTGGCAATATCAGTTGTTTCTGTAATTTTCGTGCCTTTCTGCTGTAACTCAGAGCAGATCTGGGTGTTGCCATCCTAGAATCTTGACATAGCTATAGAATGCTTTGTGGTTGTCCTTGGATTTAGTGGCAATTTTGTTTTCGTAGCTAGCTTTGGAGGATCTTATACGGGATCTCAGCTTCTTACTGAGGCTGACCAGGGAGCTCCTCCACTCATGGGATTTTACTCTCTTTTGCAACAGTTTCTTCCTTCTGTTGTACAGTTTGTTTATGGCAGGGGACCACCAGATTGGCTTCCTTTTTTTGAAGGAGAGCGTCATGGTTCTGTTTGGGATAGTATGATCCATACACTCGTGTAAGTGCTTATAGAGAGCATTTGTGTAGGATTTAGCAGTTGTAACTGTATTGTCCATCTGCATGGGTGTCATGAAGTTCAACACTTCTGTCTTAAGAAGCATGAAGTTGGCTTTGGAGAAATCTTTTACCGTGGTTTCTTTAATGGGGAGTGGGGGTGGGATGTGGATATCAAGGATGATTAGCTTATGGTTGGATCGGACCAACAAGGAGTTGACTTCAGGTGTGGAACACGGGTCACTCATGTTGGTAATGACTAGGTCTAGGATATTGTTGCCCCTGGTGGGGGTGGGGATAAGTTGATCCAGGGCATTGGAGTTTATGAATTCCAGAAAGCGTTGAGCTAAGGAGTTGGTACACAAGTAGTTTTCCCAGTTAATGGTGGGGTAGTTGAAGTCACCCATTATTAAGGTGTTTGGTTGAACCTTAATATTTTGACAAACCAAGGAAATGTAGACACACTATAAAAGAGATGAGATGCACGAAACTCCTCCGTCCCTCGAGAACCCCAAAATAAAACTCCAAGTCACCAAAATGTAAAACAAACAAAATTTATTAAGCTTAAGCTTCTCCCAAGCTTTTCGTTGGTTACAATCCACCAACTTCCTCAGAAAACTCCTAAGAGAAATAAAAGCGGAAACACACGTCACTCGATCACTACCCTTTAAATACCCACACATCTTATCTATAGAAGAATATACAAAATAGCATTGACTACATATAAAAACTCCTCAAAAAACATTATATTAACCAGAAAAAGAACCCGATTAATTAAAAACATATAAAAATACTAGATGTTACTTATTTGATGAGCCAGCATGTTGTTACATTTAATGAATGTAAATGATGGAATTTTGATGTCACATCATGCAATGAATGCAATAAATCAGAATAAAAATAAAAGTGAAAATAAACCATCAATAACCCGTGGGTACTTTACTCATCTGATGCTACTACTGACTACAAAACAACTGCTACCAAAAGCTACTGTACAATCAAATAAAAAACTATCCTATTTGTTATTGTATGTATATTTAAAATTAAAACTATTATCTATATTTTACTTGTGTATGTAAGCCATAATGAAAATCAATAGGTACAATAGATACTATCTAGTTAAACTCTTGCGTTTCAATATACATGATATAGATAATCTGTCATTGATGCCTGGATAATGGCACGCATTCAGTCTAAGTTGCCAAACCAATTCTCTCCCTTCGAGGATTAATGAATCAGCTCCCCCCCTGCCATCCGATCGAACTTGTTCGATGGCTAAGAAGGAAAATGAATGTAAAGGATTTTCCTTTACATGCTTTGCTAAAGCGTTTTCCACCTTACCCTTCCTAATAGCATATAGATGCTTGTAAATACGCTGCTGTAATTTTCTGTCGGTTTTACCGACATAGAAGACTGGGCAGTGGGAACACTTAGCTATGTAGACAACTCCTGTACTAGAACAATTAAACCTACCATGTATTCTGTATTTAGACTTCCTTATAACAAAGGACGACCCCACTGATATGTGCTTACAATAACGGCACATATTGCATTTAGACATGCCTGCTCTTACTTCGAGGGACCTGGCCTTAGATTCCAGAATGTTTCTGAGGTTTTGACCCCTTCTGAAAACTATTTTGGGGTATTCCATACCATTCTCCCTGAATAACCCCTCCTGCATAATGAAAATCCATTTTTTTGTATGATAGAAATAATGGCCTTCACATCCACATTGTAAGTTAGGATGAAGCTACAAGGATGAAATGTCTTGGCTATTGGATTGAGTGTAGTTATCCTCACGTGTTTTGAAAGGGTTTAAGATAGACGCATAAAAAACTAATATTTACCAGTACATCAAGAAAAGAGGAGTGGGAATCTTGGGGCATGGTGGGTGATCTGTAGCAAGCTACAATTTGGACTGCAGTTTTGCCCAGAGTTAGTTGCACTTGGATGACCTTGGATGCATTATGCTGAGCAACTAGCCTGGAGGAGTTATTTCATTAAATCGATTTCCAGCAGTTTGCCGTTTACATTTGTTCATATTTCTACAGTTACGTGTAGACTTTGACTACAGTTTTGCCTTGGAGTACAGCTCAACGTTTTCAAAATCATACCTGGAATGAACAGTGAGATGAAAAAAGTTTTGTCAATCAATTAATCACAGGTAAGCCGTACCTGTGTATCTCTGCTTATGTTGGACTTCCACAGATGCAATCCCTGTCAGCATTGCCCCATACCCACTGTTGGAAAATGCCCCACAACTAGACTTCTAAATATGCTGTCTGTGAATCCCACTCTTCTCCCATACATCCAGGCAGACTTGTGTGTGTTATTTAACCAAATTGAGAATGACATCCTGCTACAGGTACTCAGGACCCATGGGCAGTACCAGACTCTAGAGGGCCATATGTGGAATATGATGGTCAGTGACATCAGTGCCAGGGGTAGAAAGAAATGTGTGATATAGCAATACCAGAACATTGTCAGCAGTACCATGATAAGGTGGACCTCAAAAAAGTCAGGAAGCATAATTGTGGACAGGTCAGCAAACAGAAGCAGTACCCCCCCCCCCCCCAAGTGCACAACTCATAAAAGAGGAGGCATTCTTAGTATCCTTGCATGGAAGTAATGATACTAGCACAGGCATAATACCTGAAGGAGAGGACACAGGCTCTGGAAGTGGCCAAAAGTACAGTTGTGTGAGTAAACTTACCAGAACAGTAGATGTTCAAGTTATCACTACTGTAGTAGCCTTAGCAATATGGGTTATATGAGAAAAAGAGGTGAAGTGCTAGTGCCCCTTTGCGATGCAGCAACAATACACATGCAGACCATAAGTATGGATCAGATACCAATGCATATGTTCCTCCTAGGTATATCAGATGTTCAAGTAGACAGGAATGCCAGCACAAGTATGAGTACATTTTATGAAAAACAGGGAGATACGTACTATAGTACATAAAACATTTTTAGATGGGGGCAATATTTATATGGTACCAGTTGTCACCCACCATATCTTCTTTCCTCATTACCATATGGGGAATTTTTTAGATTATCTAGAATTTGTAGTAATGAGAAAGATCTCTTAGATATATAAATCTGCTAGTATGTTCTTGAATAGGGGGTATAAGTTAGATATGGTAAATGAAACCAATCAAAAGGTGTTGCAGGCTGTTGGTAAACAACAACAAAAGGGTAACAATAATAATCAGTTTCAAGATAAAAGCACTAAGAACAGGAGAGGACAAATGTATTTTGTAATGACATATAATACTATAAATGGAAATATTATGCTATATTAAAATACTATTGGAGCTTTCTTTTTAAAGATATGGATTTGTCTAAATTATTAGACAGGTCACTTTGTATGTCATATAGACGTGGACGACACCTTAAAAATATGTTAGTACTTGGCACTTTTATTTCCCCAAGTTCCAATATTATTCAACAGCCTGTTACCTTGGGCACTTTCCCCTGTACTAGTTGTGCGGTTTGCAATCATGTAGTACATTCTTTTACGTCTATTAATGCTAAATTTGTACCCGGGGGTTGTTTTCTTGTAATGGTAGTGGGGTTATATATATTTTAAGATGTACATGCAATCTCTTTTATATTGGTGAAACAAAGAGAACGTTTAGAGTGAGATTGCTAGAGCTTATTAGGGACATTAAAAATCAAACACAGGACAGAATTGTGGCTTTGCACTTTAAGGTAAAAACATAACAGTGATTTTTTTGTTATTACAGGGCAGCATTCTAGAACAAGTTAATTATAAAATAGAAGAATGGGTCATCCAACAAAGTGGTGGTTGCTTTAAGTTGTTGGAGGTGTTTTACTATTTCTGATATTGGAATGCGGTTAGGGGTGCAGGGGTTTGGGTCACTAGAGTAAGTAGGGTGTGAAGGGCAGAGCTGATGTACAAATGAAATTATGGCGAATGAGAATTCAATGCTAATAGCCAGTGCTGATGTGAGTTTCATCATAATATGAGAATAGTGTTTCAGTCTTTGAGGTTTTACGTAGAGAATTAAGTCACTTCCAGACATGCTTAGGACAATTATATGTTTGGCACTGTTTATTGTGGAATCATTCTTTGTTTGAATTAATTATTTTGTATATTATAGTATTACAGAACTATTTGTATGTAGAGCTGGTCATGCATGCCGTGCCGGTACATTAGGGTACACGTCTTATATTATATGGTCTGTTTTCCATTACTTATTTTTTCCTTCTTTTGTGCAGATAGGAGCCATACCATTGTGTGCTTCAAGGAAAAAGTTAAGAAATCACATGGTTTGTTCTAGAGGAAAGTAGCAAAGTAGGTGGTATTTCATGCTGACTTCTTGAATTGAGTTGAGTTGAGTTGGGTTGAGTGTGACAGGGCGTTCAGGGCAGCTGCAAGAGCAGTCACAAACAAAAGAAGGTGAATGATAAATTATTTGTATTGCTGAGCTTGACTGTAAGTACATTCTCACCTGACTAGAATTTAGAGTGCATGCAGTAGTAGGATTATTACAAAAATTGACAAAGCTTAACTTCCAAATTTCAAAGAAAGTCTTAACAGTTCAAACATTACTGTTCCATACTTGCAATAGGAAATAGATTCTGGATCTAGATTTGAAATTATGCCCATTCATTTCAAAAATAAGCTTAATTCAGGTGCTGTCAGGCTAGTTTGGTTGTATTGCAGTTGTTCCATGGGCAGGTACTGAATGATAAGATATGGGGAAGCAAGGCTCAGTATGTTTGCATGTATGTCAGTATTGTAGTATAGATGAATGCAGATAACTCACACTGTGTTCACCCTTTCCACATTTAGTCCGGCAGAAGCATTCATTGAGTAATACTGCAGAGCTGCCAGAGTAAATTAAAATCAGCAGCAGCTGCTTCTGTAATGGAAACAGAACACCTGCCTTTTTTTTTCAGTGGTGAGATGGAGTTAAAAAGATGGGGGAGAAATGTGGATAAGGGCCTTAAACCCAGTACTATCACTACTCTGTCATGACAGATGCTGTGACGTTTCAGAATCATTTATACAGCATGTTCAGGCACACAAGTTTGAGAAGGATAAGGCTGATAAGGATCCTATTTCTCAGTTCCGATTCTTCTTTTATTTATATGCCTCTGGCACTATTCATAACAAACTACACAGTGGCTGTGTTAATGCATATCTTAAAGTCAAGCCAAGCTGCTCTGTCTTCCATGAAAAGAATTTCAGTATTGTTCAATAGAGAAGGCAGCAACTCTGTAACATAAGTGTATGTCGTGCACTACAACAGAGGTCACAAAGCCTTAATTCCAGAATTTCAAAGAAAGCCTAACAGCTCAAGCATTACCTGCATGTTTTGTAATGACGAACAGACTCTTGTCTTCATCTTTGAAAGAATGGGCTTCAGTATAAAATGCTTGTAATCTGTTTGATCCCTGAAAAATATTTCTTAGTAGGCTGGGACTATGCTTCATTTGAATGAAAATGTCAAGTTTAGTAGACATCTTAATTACGAGCACTAGATTACGCCAGCATTATCACTCAAACAGCCATCAGAAACATAACCTCTTGCTGTACCTGGGTGAGAGTTGGGGTTAAACTTTTGAGAAAAATGCTAGGAATTTGTCCTTTGGGGGCAAATGCACACTCTCAAATGGAGGGCAAACCAATCAATATCTTGCCCTATTTTCTTCCCAATTATGGAAATCTAGCATCTCTGGTTATGCACATCTAATTCAAGAACATATTATATACTAGTGACAATGCTTTTATTGTAAAATCACAAAATTATGCTAAATCTCTGAAAGTGTGTTTATATAACTAGGATAACATAGTATTAGATATTATTTCTGGCATGCAGTATAATAGTGAGTCACGGGGAGCAAGTGGGAATAGTGATGAATGTGGAATTATACAGAGAATGATTGTAAACACATAAAGCAATCAATGAAACCTTGTTTTTCTGTATATGATTAAAAGAAGCAGTCTGTTAAAAAAGCTTCATGCCTGAAAATATAGCTGGAGTAGAGAAGCAGGGTTAGGTGTGCCACATATGGGATATTGACCATAGGGAAAGAACAGCTGCAGCCTGAGTGGGTGTGCATTGATTTTATGTTGCCAGAGTGCAGGTGGTTATATTTGTAGTGCAGTCCTAGCCAAAGTATTTGCTAGGGACAGAACAGTACATTAGTGTCACATTACATGCTAGCATTTCTGATAGTTCAGTATTTTGTGCCAGCCACAGGCTCCAGTTAGTTTCTGCTGATGTGTTCTCAGTCAGTGGCAAGAAACATCTCTTTTCAAATTGCTGAAAGCTGCTGTAAAGAGCATTTATTTATTTTTATTGGATGACTTGGAAGTGCAGCTGTGCAGATCCCATTTATACTGGAGGGCCACAGACAAAAGCTCTAGACATGCAGAATTAAGTAGAAAAATATATATACAACAGAAATGCAATTTCCACAAACGCATATATAAGTATATGCATAAAATGTACAAGTAGTACTGTGACAGTGAAGAAAACAGACATTGCTGTCAACACTGTAAGGTGAAACTGAAAATACATATATACATCTCTCTCTCTCTCTATATATATATATATAGATGTATATATGTATGTATATGTGTATGTATACATATATATATATATATATATATATATATATATATATATATATATATATATATATATATATACACACACACACACACATGAATATACATACACACATCTATAAATTTCTATTTAGTACCACCTGCCATGTTAGCTGTATACTAAGTTACTGACACTCATCTGTACAGTAGACACGCACCTTTATCTTCAGATGGAAACTTGTTTTTAAATTTCAATACTGCCTATACCTTTCAACCAATAACTTAGCTCATCCATAAGTAGTAAAAATGCAGTGCTAAGAAAGCACCTTCATTATATGGGTCTGACTAATCATTTCATCACTTGTAATATGTAGTTTTATGTACATTTGTATATTGTACATGATGCAACTTTGTACCTAGTTATGTCTGAACATTATGTACCATGGACATGTTTCTTAGTGATGTATGATATTACTTTGTGATTCATTATAACACAGCCATGTAGTTGCTATTTTGCTGTCTTTATATCTCAAGACCTGTAAATTACTTCTCCCATAAATGATGTAAGTGAACTACCAGCTCTACTACTGGCAATTTCAACAACCAAGGTATATACACAAATTTGGTTACTCTGTGGCATAATATCATTTCAAATTGTTGATATTACCATCTTTTGTTATTCCATTGTATCATGTGGCCTATATAGTGGCTGAAAGTAGTCTTCTACCTGGTTAATAAACCATCAATCAATCAGTCAAAAACTAAATCACTAAATAAATATGTTATTTAAGCAGTACCGTAATCTGTACACTGTTACACTGAATACATATGTGAGTTCATGATATCGGTACATTTGACAAACAGATATTTTGTTAACAGTAAAGATGATATTGTAGTGAGTAAATGCAAGTCAATGCAATTATATAATGCATTTCCAGTAATAATGGAATAGGAATATAGAAAACATATTGGACTAACACCTACCAATCATAAATATTTTGCTTCTTGTTGCTAGAGAAGATTTTATGTATTAAAAGCAGGATGGAATGATGATTGATTTCAACAACTGACTGAATAACTGGTGTCATTCAAGAGGGTTCCATTATACGTCAGCATGGAAGGAACTGCTGGACAGCCCCCCTTGCTTTGCCAGTGATGGCTTGCACCTCTCTTTCCATGGCTTGTGCATACTGACTAAAGCCTTTGCTACCCCCACAGTACCTTTTTAAGCACAGTTCGGGTAATGGATCTTCCAACCTAAAAAACATAAGACAGTACTGGACAATATCAGTGTGAAGCTGCACTATGCTAGAAGTCTGTATAACAAACGTTCTGATCTTGAAGATCTCCAGCATGTGGATCACATTCATGTGTGTATTATTATTGAAAACTGGTTTAAGAGTGCAGAAAGCACCCCCTTTCTACCAGGATTTTGTGCCTACTATGCCTTAAGACCCAATGGAACTGTGGTGGAATATCCAGATATGTTAAATACTACATTATGTCAAGACAGATTCCCATAGACCCATGAATCGAAATTACTAAGATTCAATTTAGCCTAGATAAAACCGACTATCAGATTATAGCATGTTACAGGGCCTCTTTGCCAACCTTCAAAAAACATGCCCAGTTCCCAAATGTGTTGGATGAACTTCATACACACAAAAACTCTATCATCCTGAGAGACTTTGACTATCCGTTGATAAACTAGGAGTCCTATACTTGAAACGCAGGCTACACCCAAAAATTCCAAGATTTCATAACAAGAATTTCAAAACTATATGTTTACTGTGATGAGAAAATCATTCTGTGTTGTATAACGTATAAGCAAGGACTTGGCATCCAGGACCAAGGAGGTCATTGTTCTGCTGTACTTGGCTCTCATCAGACCAGTCATCAAGCACAATTCACCCTTTGGCATGTACCTGACCAGGGACTTGCAACAACTTGAGAGACCACATAGGTTACTCACAAAAAGAATACAGGGATTAAACAACAAGTCCTCTGTGGACTGTCTCAAAGATCTGTCCCTGTACTTGGTCTCCTACAGATTTCTACACAGTGATCTATGCCTAGCATACAAGGCATCCTCTAATCCCACACTGATGGATTTGTTGCACATCCACAACACAAACAGCATCAGAAATATCTGTTTGCAGGCCCTAAACCTCACCTACTACATAAACAGGACATGTTGGAGGGACAGGTATGCGTTTCAAATATCCCCCCTTCCCTGGAGAAGGCTTCCCATCCATGTTAAGCAAAGATCATCCATATTTTCAAATGCAACTTGGACCAGTGGATGGGAAATTGAAAATTCACCCCTGGTTTGGCACCTACATCCCTAATGGACAGAGCACCCTATGAGCGCTTAATGTGTACAAGCGTATATTGTAACCATAAAATTCCCTGGGGTATTGACATGTCAGCAATATTTTGTTAAATTTGAGATAAGCTTGGCTAGGCTTAAAATGACTCTTGGGATGATAGGCTAGTACCTATGAACCTATTAACCAATAAGAATTCCTTGGATCACATAGTCAAACAAGTCTAAGGGATCAAAATGTTCTTGATCTGCTCCTTACAAATACAGCTGCTACATGTACTCTCCCACAAGTATACCCTGACCCAGTCAAGTCTGACCACAAGTTAGTAACCTTCTTTTTCAAAATCTTTAAACCCGCTGAGGCAAATGTCACAATATTCAAAGATTCCATATGTGCAAACTTCCTACAATTCTGTGATGAGCTCTCTAAGTTCAACTATACCTTTATTCACCAAAATATAGAGAGGGCTAGTAGTTATACAAGTAAATTCTATAGTCACCTATATAACTGTATAAACCTGCCAGTCCCTGCCAAAACTAAAGAAAAAGAGAAAGGAAAGAGCAAATGATCATTGTGGTCCACATGTCTAAATAAACAATACAATAAGAAAAAAAAATAAAAGCTCATTAGAATATATAGCAAAATTAAAGAACCACAAATCAAGGCTGACATCAAAAGGTTATTCAAGGTACTGAAAAATACCATCAGGATAAGTAAAGCTTCCCATGAACTCAGGCTACCATCAGAAGATAAGAATGATTACAAATCATTCTTTAACTGCATCAGAAAACTTTGAAATAACACCAAACATTGTTCTGAATTTATCCAAAATGGCAGCACCTAGTCCAATCCAATGGATTTTGGAAATAGACTGGCAATAAAATTCAGGGCTAACCTCACTACAGAGTAATTTATACCAAACCGCCCCATATATCCAAGAACCTAAACCCCCACCCCCCACCATCACAAATTCCATGCTGTTAAAATGACTTTTGGGACCTGGTAACATAGCAGGCTGCCTGTTGAACAGCACTAAACATGCACTGGTGGACCAGCTCCTACAACTGTTCAACCCCAGCTTATCCACTGCTTTTGTCCCCAAGTTGGTGCACAGCACTTGTGATGCTTCTTCGTAAGGGTGGCCCAACAATGCACCTAGGAATTACAGCTCTATCAGCCTGATGAGCCTCATCTGCAAGCCCACAGAACAAGTCATAACAAAGCTGATAAGCTACAATGCAAAAACAATCTTATAAGACATGACCTCCAGCAGTTTGGTTTTTTTAAGTGTAGATCCTGTTTAATGAATCTAGTTAATTTCTTTGAGAGGTTAACATAAACAGGGAACGCTAATCATGCTGTTCATACAGTATACCTTGTCAAAACATTTGATATTATACCACGTCAACATTATCAACAAGTTAAAACCCTCTTCCAGTTTCTCTCCTCTGTCATTTTCTGCTGCAGCCCCATTCCACAGAGTTAAAACATGCTTTACAGACATTCTTAACAGATTTTGTTCCATATACACTCCTGCTTACCAGCACCATTATCCATCCATCCATTCACACCCACACACATTATATATCTAATATATATATATATATTATATGAACACACACACACACATAAGTCCATATCAATACCACAAAGGCACTTTTTTAAGGTACTCAAATGCTTGTAGCTACTGCTTTGGACTGCTATCCTTCTTATCAGTAAACAGTTTTGGTCTCCTCCGTCATCTATACACTACTTACTCCTTCACCTTCTCCTGCCACAAACTTATACCATACAGCTTTCTGCACACAACCTAACCACTCTCCGCTACCTTAACTATCTATATACCACCCTACAAACATTTACCACACCTCTTTCTCTCCATTTCTTATAGCACTCTGTTTGTTAACATACTACACAGCCACAATCTTACCAAATCTCCACCTTCTTCTATCAACCATCTAAACTTTCACCATCTCAGTTCACAATAACAGAAAGTCAATTGCTACTGGCACACTCACACTAGCTCACTTCACTAATGGCCATAATATTCCTACATCATATCTCAACTTCATCACAAATGCACATATATTACATCATAGACCCTCTTTCTCTCCCTCTCCCTGTCTATCTCTCCTTCTCTATACTAATATACATGCTCAGATCTGTGCTTTTGTAGATATATCAAAGTTAAGAATAGCACTTTCTCAACAGTACTCAAAGTCAGATACAAATATAAATGGCTCCATATCTCTACTTACCCTATCTCCATCCAGAAACGTAGTGGAGATATTCACCATAACCCCGGACCCACCATGATCAACCCATGACTTTCCGATGCTCCCAACACAATTTTCCCAACAGGTAATGACACTAACCTCATTCTTTTTAACTTTAACTTCAGAAGCATCTGCAACAAAATTCCTGATATTCATGCATGTCTAGATTTTTTACCCCCCAAACATTCTAATCACCACTGAAACCTGGCTAAAACAAGAAACAAATGACAATGAAATTATTCCCCAAAGTTCCCATTACATCCGAGTGACGCCTCCAGGTGCATCTGCAGTTAACTCCTACTGATGCCTCTAGGTGTCAAATATTGCTTGTTCATATCTACATCCACAATTCAAAAATGATGGTATGTACAAGGTTTTAAAATATTTCATCTTAAAGCTTACACAATGTCACACTCAACTGCATTAATATTTGACCTCTGTCTAGTGCATGTAAATAGATATTAATTGTTTTTATGATATTATTTACAGTATAGGGATAGAATCTTCACATTTTTATAAATATCTCAACAACCAAGTAATACAGACAGAACTCCTTAGCCTCATATGAAAGGTCTCAGCTAGGTGAATAACATGTTGATGACAGTATGTGGTTACTTGAGTGGTTGCTGAGATATTGTACGTTGTTTACAGAATATTACAAATGTAATAGTTACTGTGTTTACTGTGACTTCTTAAAACATGGTTTAAGACCAAGAACCTAAGTAGTACTATCACTATAAAAATAGTTTGTGCTGAAGAGTTTGCCATTTATACTTTTTTTCATAACCCCTATGTTTCCAGAGATATGAATATTTGTTTGAAACATGAGGACATAATTTGATTCTGTCAAAAGCCGTAGGGTCCGCCCATTGAAGTTACAATGCAAACTTGCTGAGCTCCATTGTAGTGAATGAGTTTTACCATACTCAGAATGGACAGAAATCTTAAAAGAACATGTGGTATTGCTATTATTTATAAAAACAACCTAGAAATAACCCCAGCCAATCTAAATATCCCAAAATTTAATAATGCTGAACTTCTGATTGCATAACTCAAAATTAACCAAAATAAATCTATATGTATCTCAGCAGTATACACATCCAAAAATATCCTACACTGGATATCTGACAACATACCCCAGGAAACCTTCATCTTAGGTGACCTGAATATAGACAGGAAATCCACATACAACAGCAACCCAGAGGACTCTAGTCACCTATTTGGCTTTGCCCAACTAATAAGCTACACCACGTGAATCAACAAAACCACTAAAAGGCAGTCCACACTGGAGTGGATATTGACAAACTCCATAATATAAAATCCTCTGGTTGCTTACTAGATGCTATGTGACCACCTCCCAGTGTATGTAATCAGGCAACAACATGGTTCATCCAAACAAATAATCTATAAAGAAGTACACAATTTAACCAAATCTGACAAAGGCATGTTTATTACAGCCCTGTCCCACTAAAACTGGAATATATTAAATATAATGCCCCTAGATGAAACAGTTACTTCAATTACATCTTCCTAAAAATACTAAATGATTTAGTACCAGTTAGGAAAGAAGGGTAAAATCTAACACAATGCTATGGCTAGTAAAAGAGACCAAACAGCTCATGCTGCAAAGAGATAAAGCATGAAAAGAATAGTATAAGAATCTAACATAACATGTTTACCAAAATATTAGATATCTCCGAAAGCTTACCACAGTAGGCGGAACATGCTGGAGGGATGGATTCCTGTCCCAGAGACTTCCCATACTCTGGAACAGATTACCTATCTATATCAAACAGAGCTCCTCATTAGCACTCTTCAAGAAAAATCTTGATGATTGGATGGGAAATGGGAAATTCACCCCAGGGATCACTTCTGTGGCTCTGCTCGACAGGGGTACAGGAAAATAATTTTCTTGGGTGGCGAAAGCCAGGGTACATTTTTTTGGCTAGGCTTATATAGGCCCTAGGGCCAATAGCCTAGTACCTACCTATGAACCTATGAACCTATAAGATCATTGTTAAATCTGACAAGAAACCATACTACACTAATCTCCAAAAAATCACCAAGGCAACCCCAAACTTTTTGGCCCTCGTTAAATAAACTCTTACATCCCAGTCATGCCACTACACCCTGTCCTTCTACTTCAATAATAAAGAGGCCATTGCCACTCAGTTCAACACTCATTTCATCCAGTCAGTTCTGTCACCAATCAATGATCACCTCACGTCACCCCTCCAACTTCCACCTGTTCTCGAAACCAACACACTGTCTTTTAGTTTTCAGCCCATCCCAACATCAACCATAAAAAATTTACTAGACAAATTAAAAGCAACCACATTGGCTGCCAGTACCCTTCCTACTAAGTTCCTCAAAGTAGATGCAGAAGCACTAGCCTTCCCTCTCTCCATTCTAATCAGCTGATCATTAACTGAAAACTATGTCCCATCCATCTGCGAAAAAATCCATTATTATACCCCTTCACAAAGGAGGTACTTTAACAGAGTTAGCAAACTGTAGACCTATTGTTATCTTAACTCCCCTTTCTGAATACATTTCTCAAGGATTTTATGCTCAGCTGAAACGTATACCCAAACACAACCTCCAGTCCAAACCCAGCATGTTTTCAGTCCCAGCCACAGTACTACTACTGCCCTCCTCAACTTTACCAACATAGTAAACCAATACAGAAATGAGGGCAAACATGTTTCTTCACTTTTCTTGACATTTCCAAAGCATTTGACACAATGTCCCACCAAAAGCTCCTCCATGAACTTGAAACACTGAATCTCACTTACCCCTCCCTCTCCTGGTTTCAGTTATTTATGCAGTCATCAGCAGGCAACTAAATGGCAATACAACGTTTTAACTTTTCAACTAATCTCTGTTGAAGTTTCCCAAGGGTCATTACTCAGCCCCCTTTTATTTAATATTTTCGTGAATAAACTTCATACCGCTTCACCACTTGCCACTCTCGTACAATATGTTGACGATTCAACCCTTATCTCTTCTGCCCCATCCATAACAAAATTACAGGAAATCACTCAAAAATCTTTCACTGACATTGAAATATGGATAAAAGATTCTAACTTGCTGCTTAATGCCTAAAAAGCAAAACAAAAATAAACTTATCTTTTTTACTCCAAAATAACACCATGACCAGAAACAGGTCCCCTTCAAAACATCTTGCGATTTGTACTGTTAGATGTTATGAAATTTGATTTTATGAGTTTTAGATGTTTTGGGTTTTAGATATTCTGGTCTCACTGTATAATGAAATTAGATATTATGGGTTTTAGATATTTTGAAGGGGACCCATTTCTGATTATGGTGCTATTTTGGAGTAAAAAACATAAGTTTATTTTTTTTTTGTTTTGTTTTTTAGGTCTCAATGTTATGAAATTAGGTTATATGAGTTTTAGATGTTTCAAAGTAGACCCCCCCCCCAGAAACATACATTTCATATTACCTCAAGTAATACTACAAACATAGAAACCATAAGCCAAACTAAATACCTGGAGTCATAATAGATGACAACCTCAACTTTGATCACCACATATTTCTTTGCATCAAGAAAACTCACCACAAACTCATCTGACTACATGACAGATCAAGCAAGGATTACCTTAGCAGCAACATACTTCCTTCCTTCTCTGTCATATGCTTCCCCTATACTTACAAATATTAGCACTACATATAAGACTTAACTAGCCTCTTCTACTACAGAATAGCTAAATTTGCAACCAACCTACCTTATAAAACACACCATTGCCTTATATTAAAACAATTAAACTGGTTTGAACTCCCTAACCAGTTGACATACTCACAACTAATCAAAGGTTCATAGGCTGGTACTAGGCTATCGGCCCTAGGGCCTATACAAGCCTAGCCATAACAATTCCCTGGCTCTTTCTTCCCACAGTATTTACTTCCCTGGACCCCTGTCTAGCAGGGTGACCGACATGATCCCTGGGGTGAATTTCCTATCTCCCATCCAATCATCAAGGTTCCTTTTGAAGGGGGCTAAAGAGGCGCTCTGCTTGACATGTATGGGCAGTCTATTGCAGAGTCTGTGGAGTCTCTGGGTCAGGAACCTATCACTCCAGCATGTTTTGTTCATTGTGATGGCAAGGTTTAGATCCCTCGAGTGTATATCTCTGAGGGATTGGG